>NC_091961.1:7780000-8010000 GCF_031021105.1 Erythrolamprus reginae | reverse complement strand
GTATATATTTATATGCATATACATTTGTTCTAGGTTTAGGCTTTTGAATAGTATTTGCTGTTGTACATTTACATTATACAGTTTGTTATTTTTAATTTATTCTCATATACGTGTATGCTGACCAAGCCTTCTATTATAGTTCATTTAATGCTCTTTGGAACAAATATTTTCTTAACTGTCCTGGTATTGCCAATTTAGTTTTGAATGTCAGTTCTCTCGTGCTGGTTGATGATTGCAATAAAATTTATTTTAAAAATAAGAATGGAAAATCTGGACTGTTGATCATAACCTTTAAAGCCCTACATGGCATTGGACCAGAGTACCTCCGGAACCGCCTGCTACTGCATGAATCCTAGCGGCCGATAAGGTCCCACAGAGTTGGCCTTCTCTGGGTCCCGTCGACTAAACAATGTCGTCTGATGGGCCCCAGGGGAAGAGCCTTCTCTGTGGCGGCCCCGGCCCTCTGGAATCAACTCCCCCTGGAGATTAGAACTGCTCCCACCCTCCTTGTCCTCCGTAAACTACTTAAGACCCACCTATACCACCAGGCATGGGGGATTTGAAACATCTTTCCCCCAGGCTTATTATAATTTATGTTTGGTATGTATGTGCTGTTTGGTTTTTTAATTATGATAGGGTTCTATTATTTTTTTTAATATTAGATTTGTGCCATTATAATATTGTTTTTTATTGTTGTTGTGAGCCGCCCCGAGTCCTCGGAGAAGGGCGGCGTACAAATCTAATAAATTATTATTATTATTATTATTATTATTATTATTATTATTATTATTATTAATTTTATTTTTTTTTAAAAACGATAATTTGATTTCTACAGCAGGTGCATTGAAACAGATCCATTTTGCATTTTCTTATCATAATGCCATCGCTGACCCTAATCCAGCTGAATTTCAATGTATTCATTAGCTTTGAGCTTGGCAATGGACAATTTATGATATTCCAGATGTTGTTGGACTGTGACTTCCAGCATCCCTCACTATTGTTTGATAAAAGATGAAAGGTGAGGATGGGTGGAGGTTGCCCATCTCATCCATAACTCTGCATTCTCTATCTTGATAGTAAATTTCCCCAAATCTTCAATTAACATATCTTGAAGCATTACATTGGAGAATGATGCTCTTGATATCTTAAAGCCTTTTGAGACTTTCTCTCTTCTTAAAAGTGCTTTTGACTGACAATGAAGTGCACACACACACACACAAACAAACAAACAAACAAACAAACAAACACACAACCTGTGTAGATGAGACATTTTTCATTCCTTATAATCAAGAACAAGTCATAATGCATTCAGTCGACAATTTTCTCTCCCTAAAGTAATGAAGTTGGAACATTTATTTACTTATTTTGTAATGTTTGGGAAAGGGTATTTCAGGGTCACTTCAAAAGTACTTGACATTTCATGAGATAGTCATCTATAAATCTAATCTAATCTAATCTATATCTGGAATGTGCTAATTTAGGATACATTTTAAAACATTTTTAAAATGATGCTCATGTCTGACTTAGGAGGAATAAGTGATATTTATTATTCTAAATATAAATGAAATCTCTAAGATGAATGATAAAGTCTGGATTTTCTTTTGTCCATAGGAAATTAACTTAAATACAAACCACATATATTAATTTTATATTGCACTAAATGGAATGTTTTCTAAACATGTACATATTTTGAATAAGTCAACATAAAATTTCAGAGATTTACTTTAGCAGATGTCCATGTCTTGGAACAGGCTGGAGAGATTGAAGTATCTCACATTCAGATCAGGTATCAATGGGACCACAGCCTTCTGACTTTAAGAAGTGGACCTTCTTTGACTGAAAAAAAGACCTCCAGGATGGTTAGAGAAGCCAGAATCTATATGAAAAGGATGCCAGATATTCTATATTGGTGATAGAAATTAAGATGACAGAGTTTCCAGGCAGACCCTTCTGAGTAGATATTAAGAGGATCACAAACTCCAGACTCACATGTCTCTGCCTCCAAGCCTTGGTAGAACTTCCAAAGTAATCAAGATCGGAAGGGGGCAGAAAAAAAATACTAAGGAAATGATTAAAATTGCTTTAATTTTAATAAAGACCTCTGTATTTACATGCCATTTACTCATTAGCCTAAAAAAAAATTGATAGAAGTAAACTTCCTATGCAGCAACTGAATTAATGCTCTCCATGGTCCTGAAGCCTTCACCTCCCTTGCAAGCTGGATCACTTATCTCCACTTTGATAATCTAGTAATGACAGTAGTTATGCAACTTCTGTCTTTTTTCCAAGTCCCTGCTGGTTCCATTAGAATTATGCATAACCACAGAGCTTGTTGTGAGGTCAAACAAGTACACTTCACAAGAAAAACTACCAAAGCGTTGCCTTTTTAAAAAAAACTGAAAGCGGCAACTTTTACATATTGTGGATTCTAGTCAAGGACCTTTCTCTTCATTGAAACCAGGCTTTTAAAAAGTCTACTTTGATTCTCTTCTTGTCTGATTACAAATTATTCCATTTATGATGTGAAAGAAAGGTAATTGCAGCCTTCATCTTTCCCAAGAATGATGAATAATCCTCAGTTATCAAGTTACTACCTGCTTACAAGGCCAGGGACAGTGTAATTGTTGATGTTGTGGACTGGCTGTGGGGAGATCCAGGTTCAATTACATTTTTAGGCTTCAAAAACACATTCAGTGGGAGAGTCACTTTCTTCCAGTCCTACATACAGTACCTTGCAGGACTGGTCTTGTGGGGAATAGTTCAAGTTCAAGTTCAAGTTTATTGGATTTATATGCCGCCCCTCTCCGAAAACTCGGGGCGGCTAACAACAATCATGAACAATATACAATAAAATCCAATACTAAAAGCAAATTAAAACCCCTTAATATATAAAACCAAACATACATACAAACATACCATGTATAATAATAGAAAACAGAAGCACATCAAGTGGAATTCTATTTCTGGACAAGATTTTCCAGTGATTTAACGTCATGCAACGGCATTCCATGACCACTAGTTAGCTATCAAAGAAAACAAGCTTAATGTATGTTCTGTCGGGCTCTCTGGTAGAATCCTCCCAAAAATTCACAGGTACAAATTTCAGACACACACATGTTTGAAAATTCAAAACAATGTTCTTTATAATGAAAATTCACTTAAACCAAGCCCTCTTTTGGTATAGCAAAGAGCACTCGTCTCCAAACAAACTGGTAATTGGTACAAGTCCCTTATCAGTTCTGTGATACTTAGCTTGCAGCTGTGAGGCAATTCACAGTCCTTCTTCTTTCACAAAGTGACACACACTTTGCTCTGGTTTAGTTTCAAAGCGGGGGAAAATCAGCACACAAAAGGTCAAAGTCAGTAAAGCAGTCACGAAACACAACGATCAGATAATCCTCCACAATGGCCAAACCCACAGGCTGCTATTTATAGCAGCCTCACTAATTACCACAGCCCCACCCATCTACAGGTGGCTTCATTTTCTTTGATAATAATCTCTCAGTTGTTGTTACCTATGCATCGCTCTCCGCATGCGTGGCTGTATCATTAACTCTTGTTCTGAATCCAAGGAGGAGCTAGATAATTGGTCTCCCTCTCAGCTATATGCCACACTCTCCTCCTCCCTGTCACTCATGTCTTCTTGGTCAGAGGAGCCTTCATCAGAAGATTCCACCGGGGGCAAAACAGGCCTGCAGGCCTGCAGTCTCCCCCACATCCACAGTCCTTGGGGCAGGAGCAGGACCAGAGCTAACCACAACAAATGTAGTTATTAAGTTAATATATTTTCTGGGGTTACATAATACAGTGAATCATAAACTAGCCAAATAGACTGAGTTCATATACTGTAACTTGCAAAGCCAATACACACACACACACACACACACAAACAAACACAAACACAACACACACAACACACACACAAACACCCCTAACCAATTTTACAATTTTCTAAGTACTTTGTGCAATGCAATTGCTCTCTTTTTAATTGCACCAGTCAAATGTATAAAATGGATGGGAAAAGATTAATTTTTGGAAATATACTGTATAATCATGATAGCTATTTTTCTGGAGTGTTATTTAGGTGATCTAGCAAAATATTTGCAAATTGGGTAAATCTTTTGCAGAAAGAATCTCAATGTGACTATGACTTGTGTAGGCATAAAATGAATCTTGGCACTTTGGGTACTATTTTAATAATCCATTAATTTAAAATCTCTATTGGCATAGAGAAGGTGAATACGTGAATGCATTGAAGGGGAAAATACCAGCGACAAGTAATGCCTCTGCTGCCCTGTGCAAGGTTAAAAAATATGACAGGGATAAACAGAGAATATGCAATACATAAATTGTATTCTGGAAGAAAACCAGCTAATTTAAAACCAGGAGAGCATTTTAGAATTTAGCAATATCATAGGCCACAAAATATAAAGCAGAAGTCTGATTTAAAGCAAACACTTTCAAAGGTTTTTTCAATGATGATATTTAAAGATCTTGATGCCCTTTGAAAAATGGTCATCTTACACATTGGCAACAAAAAAAATCAGACCACCAAATACAAGCTAGGTGGATATGACTTCATAGATGACCCTCACTCTGTTAAGGATCTAGGAGTACTCATCTCAAATGATCTATGCCCCAGAGCTTACTGCACAGCCTTGCCAAAAAGGCATTAAGAGTTGTTAACCTAATTTTGTGAAGTGTCTTTGCTGGTAATATTGTACTGCAAATTGGGGCATATAAAACCTTTATCAGACCAATTCTCAAATACAGCTCATCTGCCTGTAATCCACACTGTATATTGGACATTAATACAATTGAGCAAGTCCAGAGGTACTTCACAAGAAGAGTACTTTACCCCTGTGCTCGTAACAGAATACCTTATGCCACCAGGCTTGAAATTTTGAGCTTGAACAACTTAGAACTATGCCACCTATGGTCTGACCTAGTACACAAAATTGTCTGCTACAATGTCCTACCCGTCAATGACGTCTTCAGCTTCTTCAATAATAAATGGGCAGATAATAGATACAAACTCAAACTAAATGTCTCCAAACACGATTGCAGAAAATACATCTTCAGCAACAGAGGGGTCAGTGCCTGGATTTCTGATTCCATTGTTACATCCTCTAACCCCCACAGCTTCAACTTTAAACCGTCTACCATAGACCTTACCTAAGGGTGGGTTTTGGCTTGCTTCACTCCTTGATGCTCCACATGGGTGAGCATGGGTGCAATGCTAAAGACCTGCTTCTGCGCATGCACAGAAACAGAAAACAGCTTTGGCTGTTTTGCACAGCGTATGCACAGAAGCAAAAAAAAATGGCAGCACTTACAGCACCACCAAGAGAACTGATTCAGGGGCATGGCAGGCCAAGGTCGCTGGCAGTTCCAGTTACTACCAGTTCCATAGAACTGGTCTGGACTGGGAGGGACCCACTTCTGATCTCACTGCATTCCTAAGGGTCCATAAAAGGGTGTGTGCATAAGAGCACCATTGTTTACGTCTATGTTTTACTTATACCTGTTATCTAGCACATGTTCAAATAGATAAATAGTTGATAGATGATAGATAGATAGATAGAAAGATAGATAGATAGATAGATAGATGTGGGTGGGTGGGTGGGTGGGTGGGTAGGCAGGCAGGCAGGCAGGCAGATAGACAGATACATAGATAGATACATAAATAGATACATAAATAGATACATAGATACATAGATACATAGATACATAGATACATAGATACATAGATACATAGATACATAGATACATAGATACATAGATACATAGATACATAGATACATAGATACATAGATACATAGATACATAGATACATAGATACATAGATACATAGATACATAGATACACAGATACACAGATACACAGATACACAGATACACAGATACATAGATATGGGTGGGTGGATGGGTGGGTGGGTGGGTGGGTGGGTGGGTAGGCAGGCAGGCAGGCAGAGAGAGAGAGAGAGAGAGAGAGAGAGAGGTAGGTAGGTAGGTGTTCTGTCTGGGTTCCCCCAGACGTCAACACCAACTAAAAAGAGTAGCCAGACACGCTGGTAAAAAGCAAAGTCATTTTATATCTTTGAAAACAAACACAGATAACAAAAACTGTTCTTACAAACTGGAATGCTATGAAGCTTCACAGAAGAGTCACGACGGCCAGACAATACAACAGGCTTCTTGCTAGCACACACACCACTGTAGATAATAAAACCCACGCCTCCCCCAAGTTTTCAGCCTTCGAGGCCACAAGCCAGAATCAGAGACGCCAAGGATCGAAGCAAGGTCACAGGACTCCCAAAAGATAACTCTCCACAATACAGGAAGGGCGGGCCTACCTTTTCAACCTTTCTGAGGAGAACCACACCCAAACCCAGCTGTTGCCTATTAGGGATGGAAATACCTGGCTAATTGTCCCCTTCTTTGTGCTGCCCTTCTCTGCCTCATATCTATGATGGCTTGTGCGTTCTCATCTAATGACTCCAGGCTACTCGCTGGGGAGAGCTCCCCCCCAGGGGTCTCAGGCTATTCTCCCTCCTCCTCGTCCTGACATTCCTCTTCCCCGTCTGCCTGGTCCTCCTCCTCCTCCTGTTCCTTGTCCTCCCCCTCTGAGCATGGAACCGGCAGAGTTCCAGCCGTTCCCTGAGGAGCCTCAGACTGAATCACAACAGTAGGTAGGTAGGTAGGTAGAGAGAGAGAGAGAGAGAGAAATGTTGGCAGATCTATTTTTATTATCTTTTCTAGTATCTTCCTGGGTATTGATGTTAGGCTGTAGTTTCCTAGGTCTGTTTTTTTCTCTTCTTTTAAAAGATGGGAATCATATCAGTTCTTTTCCAATCCTCTGGTAGTTCCCCAGTGTGCCAGGATTTTTGAAAGATGCATACAGTGGTTCTGAGATTATATCTGCCAACTCCTTTAGAACTCTGAGATGCAATCCACCAGGCCCCGGTGATTTGTATTCATCAAGATCAGACAGGTGTTCTCTTACACACACACACCCTTTTTTTTTTGCTTATTGATAATAGGAAGCATATTACAAAGTTTAGATCATGTCTGTAATAGCGGACAGTTTTAAAACCAAAATAGCCACAGCTTTTGTTGAAGTATCTGTGGGATAGACCTGTCCTACCCAATTTTTTATTAATAGAGATTTATCATGTTACATTAAATGAGTCTTCTATAGATAAGCAGTATCTGCCCTTAATTATATCAAATATGCTAAGATTACATTTGTACCCTTGTGTTCTCACAACCATTTTAAATTAAGGTTAAGTAATTTCATTCTCAGTTAGATTAGAATTTGGAGGATGGGCCTAAATAGTAGATAGTGTAGAACAGGGTAATAGCTTAATAATATCTCTATATTTTTCCATCCATCTTCTATCAGTTCAGTTGTTGATAATGAACTGCATTCTAAATTAATGCAAAGATAAAATATGCTATGAAATATTTAATACCCTTCAAAACAAGTGAATCAACAAGCTCTTATAATCATGTCATCTTGCTGAAATTTATAAGATAATTATAAATCAGATTTAATTAATATGAGCTATCTTTGGATATGCTGTTATCAGCATGTTCACAGTTAATTCTGCTTGTACATGGTTTAGAAAACACTGATGTTGCTTAATGAGACGGTATTTAATCTTTCTGAGTCTTCCGTGACAGTAGCAAAATTATATCTTGGATCAGGACAAAAAGAATATGGGAAGAAATGAATTGATATTGAGAAACAAAGACAAACTGAATTTTTAAAGGAGAAAAATTCTGAAAAAAATTCAGTAGTCAACCCATTCTCCATAGTACCTGAAGGCAGGACAAGAAGCAATGGATGGAAACTAATCAAGGAGAGGAGAAACCTAGAACTAAGGAGAAATTTCCTGAAAACAATTAATCTGTGGAACATCCTGCCTCCAGAAGTTGTGAATGTTTCAACACTGGAGGTTTTAAAAAAGATATTGGACAACTTGTCTGAAATGGTAGGGTTTCCTGCTTGAACAGGCATTTTTTATTTATTATTATTATTTATTTATTGGATTTGTATGCCGCCCCTCTCCGTGGACTCGGGGCGGCTAACAACAGTGACAAAAAACAGAATGTAAAAATCCAATACTATAACAGTTAAAAACCCTTGTTATAAAACCAATCATACATACAAACATACCATGCATAAATTGTAGAAGCCTAGGGGGGGAGATTATCTTAATTCCCCCATGCCTGACAGCAGAGGTGGGTTTTGAGGAGCTTACAAAAGGCAAGAAGGGTGGGGGCTATTCTAATCTCTGGGGGGAGTTGGTTCCAGAGGGTCGGGGCCGCCACAGAGAAGGCTCTTCCCCTGGGCCCCGCCAACTGACATTGTTTAGTTGACGGGACCCGGACAAGAACAAGAACAAGAAGACCATCCAACTCTGTTGTATTCTCTTATTTTTCAATGTTTTCTCTTTTTCAACTTATGCTACCCATTCTCAACACATTTTCTCATGTTTTCTGCTCATGTTGCTTACTCTAAATGTGTGAACTTCTTGCATCTGAAGTGAAAAAACAGTTGTACGTTTTTCCAAGATTCACTGATTAGTGCTTCTTGCAATAACTCTTAGCAACCATCTTCAATTTCATATTTTGAAGGGATATCCTCTCACTCTTATGTTGAGCTTTCATAGCCACACACAAAATCACTGCTCTAAATTGTTGTCATAGAAATGTCCTGTTTAGACTTATGTAGGTCTGTCATCAGCTTTCTCTGAAGGATTAATGTTATCTTTATTTTCTAGCATGCTGTTCATTACTTTATTCTTGAACCCAAGAAAACAAAGCTATCTGCCACCTTCTGTTCTTTCCCATTACCTTAATGAGAATTCACCAAGCAAGCTGCTTAAAAATTAACGTTAACACATTTCTATTTCACTTTCTTTTTATACCTTCCTGATGAGACCGTCTTCTTTACTTTCATCTTGCAAAGTGGTATAACCTGCAGCATTATTTTTGTTCAGTTGTCATTTTATCCAAATTGCTATTTAGATTAAAACAGATCTGAAAAAATATACTGCTTAAACAAATAGGAGGACAATAAGCTTCCTTCCCTTGCTCCAGGTCCTATTCTTAATCACCCTTCTTCCCCAAACTCAATTCTTCCTTATTATTATTATTAATATTATTATTATTTATTAGATTTGTATGCCGCCCCTCTCCGTAGACTCGTAGACTCTGTAGACTTCCTTGTTCTTCCATAAAAGATCCTTAGGAGAATATATGGCATACTATTTTGACAAGTTGACTTGATGCAGCCAGACATGTTGTTGTACACAATTTTTTCATTTATTTATTTATTTGTTCTATTCATTATGCATCGGATTTCCTCTTTTGTTGCCTTGTCTGCAATTTAATTCTGTAATTTAATTTTGCATCCCTCTGCTAATGTAAACATCTATGTTTCTTTGTAGAATCTAAGCAAAATTTTGCACTACCTTGCTAATTTGCAGATTTCCCCCCCTTTCTTTAGTATCTTTTCCACATAGCTTGAGCCAGTTGTAATTGCCTCTTCTCCTAAAACTTAAGCTGGGGTCCCCAAACTTGGCAACTTTAAGACTTATGGACTTCAACTCCCAGAATTCTCCAGTCAACTATGGGAATTCTGGGAGCTGAAGTCCACAAGTCTTAAAAGTTGCCAAGTTTGAAGACCTCTGACTTAAGCAGTTCAGCCTTTATTTATGCCTTATGGTTTTTTTGACAATTGATTGCCTCTCACCTTTCATCTTAATAGTGTGATTTCCCAAGCAGGTTTCTATAATTTCATTTGTAAAGGGTTTCACTACAGTGTTTCCACTTTCCTTCAAATTTATTTGACTTTATAATGTCCCATCCATTATTATTCTTGAATAGTCACAAACACACCTTTACAAAATGTATCTTCTATTGTTTCAGTAGTTTTCCTTTGTTGATGTTTTTGGAAATTAAAAGTGTGGATTCAGAGACTATAAATCACTCTAACTGCTCAAGGTTTTCATCTCCACCCTGACCCTGTTTATTGCAATTGTTGGTTCTGGAAGCCACTCAGAATTTTCCTTCTATGATGTTTTTGGAATCTTTTTTTTCTTCCTTCCCTTTTAACATTTGGTTAGGTGACATTTATCCATCTTCCATTTCTATTATTGAAAATGGATGTTGTATAATACAGAGATCTCCAACCTTAGAAATTTTAAGACTTATGGACTTCAATTCCCAAGAAGTCCTCAGCCAGCAAAGCTAGCTGAGGAATTCTGGGATTTGAAGTCCACAACTCTTAAATTTGCCAAGGTTGGAGACCCCTGGTTTTTAATATAATAGGCATCAGCCTACAACAAAAGTTGAGCTCCAAATTTCTGTTGCTAAATGAGGCATTTCTTAAGTGAATTTAGCGCCATTGTATAACATTTCTTGCCCCAGCTGTTAAATGAATTACTGCACTTGTTAATTTAGTAACATGGTTATGAAGTGAACCTGGTTTCCCCATTGACTTTGCTTGTCAGAAAGTTACAAAAGTGGATCACACAACCCTTGGACACTATTATTATTTTTATTTTATTTTATTTTATTTTATATTATTTTATTTTATTTATTTTATTTTATTTTATTTTATTTTATTTTATTTTATTTTATTTTATTTTATTTTATTTTATTTTATTTTATTTTATTTTATTTTATTTTATTTTATTTTATTTTATTTTATTTTATTTTATTTTATTTTATTTTATTTTATTTTATTTTATTTTATTTTATTTTATTTTATTTTATTTTATTTTATTTTATTTTATTTTATTTTATTTTATTTTATTTTATTTTATTTTATTTTATTTTTTATTTTTATTTTATTTTATTTTATTTTATTTTATTATTTGTCAAACAAGTAGAGTGATGGATAGGAGACAACAGCTGAAGAATTATTACAAGAGAAAACGAGGCCACCTGTGGTTGGGTGGGGCTGCTGTAATTAGTGCTACAGCTAAAAGTGCAGCCTGGTGTTTTAGCCTCATGGCAGTTTATCTGATTCATTGTTTCGTCAAGATCGTGGTTTTTGTGCTGTTCAAGATTGTGTGTGGACTCTCTGGACTTTAGAATTGGACTCAATTTCCCAGTTATTGGGTGAGCAATTGGATTGCATTTAACCTGTGCCTTGTGTGTACCAGAAAATCCCTTTGACATTTAAAAAGGGAGCTGTTTCTGTTTTTCTGTTTATAAAAACTTTTGGGTTTTCCTTTTATCGTGTGGTGTTTATATATATATAATCTGGATAGTTTGATTTCACAGAAGTTTGATTTACTTGGAGTTATATTGTGTTGTTTAAGTGGTTCCTTTATTTTTTTGAGCAGTACATATATACTTTGTCCTTTGGGAAACAAACAAACAAACAAACAAACAAACAAACAATATATATATATATCAGCAAAAACATGTGATACATACACACACACACACATATATATGTATGTATGTATCACATGTTTTTTGCCGACATAAAAAACATATATATATATATATATATATATATGTTTGTTTGTTTGTTTGTTTGTTTCCCAAAGGACAAAGTATATATATGCTGCTCAATATATATATATATATATATATATATATTGTTTGTTTGTTTGTTTGTTTGTTTGTTTTCCAAAGGACAAAGTATATACTGCTCAAAAAAATTAAGGAACCACTTAAACAACACAATATAATTCCAAGTAAATCAAACTTCTGTGAAATCAAACCATCCACTTAAGAAGCAACACTGGCTGACCATCAATTTCACCTACTGTTGTGCACATTCAACTTTGTATAGAACAAAGCATTCAATGGATATATTTCATTCATTCAGATCTAGGATGTGTTCTTTGAGTGTTCCCTTTATTTATTTATTTATTTTTGATAATATAAATATATATATTTTTGATAAATAAATATATATACAGCAAACTAGATAGGCAAACAGGGACATCCTGAGGTAACTCACAGAGCACACAAGACAAAGAGAAGAAAAAAAGCGGGAAAAGGGCAGAATTCCCCCTCCCCCTCCACACTCACAGCAACCAATCACAGTGCAGATTGCCTCATGCAGACGCTCACCGCACAACTCCCTTGCTCCAGCTAATAAATTGAAATATCTTAACAAAATATTTCTAACATTTCAAATTCTACCCTTTAAAAAAAAACTTTGGTCTTCCAATCATCTCTTTCTAGTTCAATAGTCTTTCTAGAAGTGGCATTTACAAGCTGCTGCAATTCCTTTTTTTAACTATTTTAAATTTTAAATTGTAAATTATTAGATTTGTCATGAACTGTTTTATTGTGTTGTGAGCCTGCCCCGAGTCTACGGAGAGGGGCGGCATACAAATCTAATAAATAAATAAATAAACTCTATACCTGTGTTGGTAGTAAGCTCATTAAGTGGCATAATCCTGACATTTGTTAGGATACAGTAATATAATTTTAAAACACCACTTTCCAGCAAATCTGTCCATTTAGATATGCCAACAAATATAACTTAAAACAAAAAAATTCTTTGAATAAAATCTCCAAAGAAATCAACAACACAAGGTAAAGAACTGGTAGCTGTGATTTCACATTGTTGTCTATATAATTATTATAATAGGCTGATGTTGCTGTTTAACCTGAGATTGAAAAACAGTATCTGCCTATTTCTGGTTTTACGAAGGACTCTAAAAGTGGCTAAGATACCAAATCCAGTTTAACTATCTTGTGAACTGTGCACCAGTCAGTTGTTTTCAATGACAGCTACAACATTGTTCAAAGAAGCTAAATTGTTATTGGGTTGGATCTGAATGTAGGGCAATTAATGTAATTTAAATTAGTTATACATTTAAATATGTTAAAGGGTTAAATAAGGTTCAGGAAGGAAGTGTTTTTAATAGGAAAGTGAACACAAGGACAAGGGGACACAATTTGAAGTTAGTTGGGGGAAAGATGAAAAGCAACATGAGAAAATATTATTTGACTGAAAGAGTAGTAGATCCTTGGAACAAACTTCCAGCAGACGTGGTTGGTAAATCCACAGTCGCTGAATTTAAACATGCCTGGGATAAACATAGATCCATCCTAAGATAAAATACAGGAAATAGTATAAGGGCAGACTAGATGGACCATGAGGTCTTTTTCTGCCGTCAGTCTTCTATGTTTCTATAATTAACAGAAGTTTTGGAATTCTAGTGAATTTAGCAACAGAAAGAAATGGTCTATATTGCACCAGTCTTTTTCAGCCAATATTCTAAGCACTGATTAATAGCAGGTTACCAGAGATTAAGGCAATGAATGTTCTTGCCCTATTTGGGGCAAAAAAAAAAAATGAATTTTGTGACAGGTTCTTGATTGGGAGGAATCCATTCTCCTGTAATCAGGGGAACATTTAAATGAGCTCCATAGCTTTGTGCAAACAAACCAATGCCAATTCTTTACCACAATGAAAATTTATGGGTATAATTGTACCTTTCCAGATGTTGCTCACTACCATTCTATGTAGCCTCAGGCAGTATAGCCAGTGGTGAACAACACTAGAGTTTTCAAAATAAATTTCTAAAATATCTACAAAGCCTTACAATTATGCATCTTTGTTAGAATCAATAACAGTATTCCAGGTTTAATAACACCATCATTAAACAAATTAACATAATTATCCTGAATTCTTTTTAAAATAATAGAAACTTGCTTCCCTACCATTTAACAGTGGTTAACAAGTATATTAAATGTATGAAAAAAAATAAGTCATTTCCTTTGCCTTAGTACTTATTGATAGTTTAAAATGAAGAGCACAGTCCCTCTTACACAAAGTGAGCTTGGAAGAAGAGGGTTTTTTAAAAGCTGCCAATATACAGCCTAGCTTACTTCTTCAATTTCATGGCCAGTGACAGGAACACGGCCAATTTTTCATGCATCCCTAGTCAATATTTTAAACCAATGATAAAGTGAATGACATTGTGATTTGCACTTAGTAGTGGTACAAAGCAAAACCTTTTTGCTTGCTGGGGTGGGTGGGTTTAGGACTGAAAAATGACCTGGCAATCATGTAAAATTCTTGCATAATATTTGGTTGGTGTCAGAAAGAAAAATTACAAAAGTACTATTCAGAAGCTCCCTGGACTTTTCAGCCAGTACCTGTGTAATTTGGAGAGAATCATCTTGAAATCAGTAAGGCAGATGTCTGAGTAAACATACATAGGATTGTACAGTGAGGATTAGTAGACTAATCTAACATGTTGGAGAAGAATTTCCAACTGCTATAGATTCCCACCCAACTGGTTGGAGTTCTAGGAGATACCAGTGTATCTTGAAGAACTACTGGTAAAGGGAATAATAAGCCTTCAAAATGTCAGTCATCTATTATCTTGACTATGTTTTTATATTAAAAAAACCCTACAAAATTTGTATTCCTTTTTAAGGCACATATATTCCAGAATTAATAAAAGCTGACTGATGGACGTAGTCTAATGAAGACTCAGATGACCCAAGGATCTAAGTAAATGTATACAGATAGTCTTCCACTTACAATCACAACTGGGATCAAAATTTCCAAGGTGGTTGTTAAAGTAGTTATTCCTGATTTTAGGATCTTTTTTTGCCATGGTGGTTGTTAACATTTGCATAACATTTGCATAGCACCAGATGTTTCAGAGAGAAGTAGATCACTGTGAATGGAAGAGGAATGAGAATTGGTCTAGTGGATCAAGCTAGCCACCTGGGAAGAGAGACATTGGTTTGTTTGTTTGGTTTGTTTGTTTGTTTGTTTGTTTATTATTTTGTTTTGTTTGTTTGTTTGTTTGTTTGCTTGTTTGCTTGTTTGCTTGTTTGCTTGTTTGCTTGCTTGCTTGCTTGCTTGCTTGCTTGCTTGATTTTTATGCTGCCCTTCTCCCGAGACTCAGGGCGGCTTTCAACATGTTTAGAAATCCAATAAAGCTACATTCTAAAAACCCACAGTTAAAAATTAGACAACCAGGTTCATACCTCATACAACCAATATTCGTTCATCAGGTGGGGCAAAATATCAGAGTTTCAATGGCCCCAGGTCTGCTGGTGAGATGGGTACAAATCACAAATGGTTGCATTTGCATTACATTTGCATAGCATCAGAGATTGCTGGGAGAAATATCTTAACCATGAGTTGATTCTGTGAGATTATTCATTGTGAGGGTAACAATAGCACTAGCAACAGCACTTAGACTTATATACTGCTTCACAGTGCTTTATAGTCTCTCTGACTGGTTTACAGAGTCAGCATATTTGTCATTTGGCGGGACCCGGGGGAAGAGCCTTCTCTGTGCCGGCCCCAGCACTCTGGAACCAACTTCCCCCAGAGATCAGAATTGCCCCCCCCCTACCTCCTTGCCTTTCATAAACTTCTCAAAACCCATCTCTGCCATCAGGCATGGGGGAATTGAAATATCTTCCCCAGCCCTATATAATTTATGTATGGTGTGTTGTGTGCATGTTTTTTAAAGTGGGTTTTTAACTTCGTATTATTAGATTTGTATTGTACATTGTTTCTATCACTGCTGTGAGCCGCCCCGAGTCTACGGAGAGGGGCGGCATACAAATTAAATGAATGAATGAATAAGTAAATAAATAAGTAAGTAAGTAAGTAAGTAAGTAAGTAAGTAAGTAAGTAAGTAAATAAATAAATAAATAAATAAATAAATAAATAAATAAATAAATAAATAAATATTGCTCCCAATATTTACTTTACAATATATCCTCATTTTAGCAATCTCGGAAGGATGGAAGCTGCGTCAACTTTGAGCCTGGTGAGAATCAAACTGCCGAAATGCTTGCAGCCAGCATTCAGCAGAAGTAGCCTGCAGTACTGCATTCTAACCACTGCGTCATCATGGCATCTGACCTTCTGATCAAAAGTGCATCAAGCAATAGTTCATCTTTGGTAAGTGCTTGTGTGATTGCCATTTTATTTTAGAATGTCTGGTTTAGTTCACTGCAACGCTTGTTTTTCAGCTGTTTTTATGGTATTTTCCAAAAAGTTTGGATACTGTTCTATTTGTAAGCAGGTTGCTTGTTTACATGGACTGATTGCTTGGTTGTATTGACAATTATCTATGCTATTTACTAGTTTTCTGCACAATCTGCCATAAGTACAAGACTGGAATCTCCTCTGGGAAAAGATTAGAGTTGTGCAACTGTTTGGCTGCATTTGTGCAGAAGAAACACTGTGGTTATATATTATCTTTTCTGAACCTTGTTGGAAGAATGAAGTACTGTATTGTAAAAAGGCAGGACTGTCCAGGAATAAACCCCAACCTATTATCTATCTTTCTGGCAAGCAATCGGTAATGATAAAGAAGTTAGAAGAGAAAGTAGCCATTTCTGTTCCAGGAGATATTGCCATTCTGACATGTGTACCAGTCACTTGTCATAATACTTAGAGTTGACAAAACAACTACAATTTTTCATAGAAAATGTTGACCCTCGTGATGACATTTCTTGTACCACAAGCAGAAAATATTCTGCTGAAATTGCTGTGTCGCTGCAGGATATCCAGCAGCTGAATCCCTTACATTTTAATGCTGTGTTTTTAGTGAATTTTGGTGCACTAGTTCTGCATATTTACCCAGCAGCTACTCCCATATTATTTAATCAAACATTTCCCCCAGCAAATATGTTAAAGGATTAGTATATAATTGTTCTAAGGATAGGGGGGGAAATCTTAGAGAAGCAATCTCCTTTAGAGAAGCAATATCCCCCAGAAGCAAGATATTCATTTTCTTATTTTTTGTTTTTTTTGTTTTGTTTTTTTAATTTTTTAAAAATATAATTTATTTATAAATACAAAAAGGGGGGGAGAGTATGAACAGAAAGAGAAAAAGGGTAAGGGGAGAGGATACAAAATCAAGGAATTTGGAAAAATGGTAGTGTTATACATAGTAATACATAAAATTCTTTGTATCAATATTATATTTCTCAAGTTATGTAAATAAAAAGTATCCTTATTATTACCATTTATATCATATATTTTAGTGGTAAACTAGCCATACCCACTGGGACTTGAACCTGCAACCTTTGCCTTGTAAGGCAGAGAATTATCCTCTAGGCTACAGTATACAATCCCTTCAGCTTTGCAACAGGGAAGGGTTACATATTTTTGTGTCGAATCACCCTGGTGTATTGAAGGAACATCACAGCTCCTTATTTGCCTCTCGGCCCAACCCAGGGCCATTTCCAAGGCAGTTAATTTTATTGGTAGCTGACAATTCTATCTGTATGTGTCACATATTTTTTTTGCTGAATTTGAAAATTAAGGGAGACTAGGATAGATCTATTTCGGCCTTATTTTGGCCTCATCAGCTAGCCATACCCACTGGGACTTGACCCTGCAACCTTTGCCTTGTAAGGCAGAGAATTATCCTCTAGGCTACAATATACAGTATATATTTATAAAAGATAAATAAAGATGATTTATGAAAGAGGAAAATAAGAGCAAAGGAGTTAGAAAGATTTGAAGTTTATTTAAGTAAGTGATATAAATAAAGAAGTTTAGAGTTTGAGAAAGAAAAAGGAAAAGAAAGAAAAAAATATGGAAAAAGATAAATCTGCGTATGGCGCAGACGTTTTTAGGTGATACGACATTATGTTAAAAAAAAGATAGAGGGTGTATATGCATAATGTAGTAAATGTGTTATTGTATGTAAAGAAAGAAAATATAAGAATTGATAAAAAAATTAGTATTTGTGTTGATATGCTATACGGTGTATAATCTATTGATTTAAAGACGAATAAAGAGAGATATGATATAGAATCTTTTTCAAATTTGATTACAATTTGGTTGGTCTTGGAATTGTTTTATAAATTAGTTTGATTCAATTTTGAACGTTCAAAGATGAGATAGGCTTATTACTTTCTTAGTATAAAAGTTTGATATTTTTTTGCTGAAACCCATTTGTACCAGTTATCCCATATTTTATAGTATTCTGAGTCTTTTTTGTTTTGAATTTCCATTGCTATTTTGGACATCCCTGCCCATTCCATGATTTTGGTGATGACTACCAGTAGAGATGGGGTTTTTTCTTGTTTCCATTTTCTTATTTTTTCATCTGCCTCTTTTGCTTTCTCTTGGTTTGGAACATCTAAAAACACAGTTTAATTCAGCAAAACTTAATTTTTGGAAGTTCATGGTGAAGTGTTTACCATTATGTGTATGCTTATTTGGAGGTAAGATACGTTGAACTGAACATGGGTATGGTTTATTTTTCATCCTATAATGAGAACTGTTTGGTTTACTTTCATCAAGAATTTAAGAAAATTTGCATAACTGTGACAAATGAGATTTTTCTTCTTTAAAAAAAAATACATCTAGAAGAAAGGCAATGATCCCCAAATCATCCATGCCTTCCAGCCAATTTTGCCATAGGTCAATCACTAATTCTCAAAATAACCTCAGGTTATTTGTGGAAAAAGCATAAAAGCAGGAAAAAGGGAGAAGCTATATTATCCAAGATGAATTCCTTAGAAGGGCAGCTGTCTAGAAATGAAATAAACACATCAATGGGCTCAAGTGTTCTATTTCAGTTTATTGTGTTCCTCAAATGAATGACTTTGGCAGTGAATCTTCTTAATGAAATCAAGTCCTCCCTTTGGGCCTTTAGGAATTTTATTTTGGTCAAATTAGCTTCAGACAATCCTTGAAGGGTCTCAAGGAAGTATTTTTGTTCTGCTCTAGAGAGTCGATGACCCAGAGGAAAGAGAGAAACTTTTAAATATATCTCATTTCCCATGACTACATCCTACTTTATTGAAATGTTTCATCCTACAGTTGAAAACAAACCTGGGCTGTCTAATGGTATTGTGAGCATTTGTAATGTATCTCTTTTATAGGTCGGCCAAGAATTGTCCTGAAGGACACTGTAGACAGGGTTCCTTGACAATGCTAGTATTCCTGCTGATAGCTGCATTGAATTTTAATAAAAGAGGAGGCAAAAATGTTACTCACCTTTTAGCAAGGATGAATAAAGGGCAAATAAATGTCTGAGGAGTAAGAAATAGAGAAATAATTCCCAAAGGATATGTTTCTTATCTCTGAGAGATATAAGGATGGTATATTACATGACATTTTTGCTAAATGAAAGCCCTAGCATTCATTGCCTTTGTGGTCAAAGAGCAATTGAGATGTTGACGCATATTGAATTATGTTGTTCCCATTATGCTGTTTATGCTGAAAACATT
This sequence comes from Erythrolamprus reginae, assembly GCF_031021105.1. NCBI lineage: Eukaryota > Metazoa > Chordata > Lepidosauria > Squamata > Dipsadidae > Erythrolamprus > Erythrolamprus reginae. The sequence continues at coordinate 7,990,783 of NC_091961.1, read as the reverse complement.
GCATCCTAATTGGTCAGGTTCATTTTATATACTATACTTATTGCTGTTGGGGAACCATTTGGGTGTAGTAGTTAAAACATCAGACTAGAAGCTAGGTGATTGTGAATTCTAGTCCTATCTTCAGCACAAAGCCAGCTATGTAACCTTGGTCCAGTCATCCCAAAGATGACTTTCCAAAAGGCAAGCTGGCTTTCTGAATTGAAAAAAAAATTCTTGGATAAGAAGAAAAATAGACTGAGAGAAACTGATTGAATGAGAATGACTGGTTCTTTTAGGGTTTTTAGTTTTAGATTATATATTTAATTAATTGGACCTGAAATGTTATGCATTGTTTTACTATACGTTGTGCTGCCCCGAGTCCTCGGAGAGGAGTGGCATAAAAGTACAAACGAACGAACGAACGAACAAACGAACGAACGAACGAACAAATAAATAAATAAATAAATAAATAAATAAATAAATAAATAAATATTTTCAAAGAAAAAAACTCCAAAAGCATCTTTGGGACAATGACTAAGAATCCCCATTGACACGTCACTGTGCAATAGCAAACCCAATTCTTGTCAAGAAAACTGTAGGGAATCATCCATGCACTATAAAAATCAGACTTGATTGAACCAGGTTCAGGTTATCTCAGGGACCGCCTTCTGCCGCACGAATCCCAGCGACCAATTAGGTCCCACAGAGTTGGCCTTCTCCGGGTCCCGTCAACTAAACAATGTCGTTTGGTGGGACCCAGGAGAAGAGCCTTCTCTGTGGCGGCCCCGGCCCTCTGGAACCAACTCCCCCCAGAGATTAGAATAGCTCCCACCCTTCTTGCCTTTCGCAAGCTTCTTAAAACCCACCTGTGTCGTCAGGCATGGGAGAATTAAGATATATTTCCCCCTCGGCTTCCACAATTTATGTATGGTACATTTGTATGTATGATTGGTTTTAAAATAAGGGTTTTTAGTTTTTAGTATTAGATTGTCGCACATTGTTTTTATTACTGTTGTTAGCCGCCCCGAGTCTACGGAAAGGGGCGGCATACAAATCCAATAAAATGAATGAAAATGAACAGAAGAAAAAAAAACATGCTGTCTGAGCAATCTGACTCTGTCTCAATAAATGTAATTAAATATTGTTCTTTGTCGCATTTACCATAACACAAACAGCTTTTAAACTTTGGACAAATAAGCTGCTTTCTTCTTTTATCCTTTCATTTTTAATTACTCAGCCATACCTAGATTTCATAGTTCTATTCTCAGGACTGCCTAATGAGAATTGTATGTTTTAATTTTGAACTGACCAACTATCTGTTTGATTTTGATCTGATTCGTATTTGTAATAAAATCAACTAAAATGACTTTCAATAGGAGATGGACCCTTCCGATCTTAAAGAAGATAACAAACGATTTATAGAATCTGCTACCTCAGAGAATAGCTTAGTAAAAGTGATAGCTAGTAATTCCAATAAATTAGCATTAGTTTGATGTTGGAAACGCAGTACAGACAGCCTGTCCAGACTTTGGCACCAGATCTGGCCTTGGCAGCAACCACGTCTCAAAGTAGAACAGCCCAATTTCACACTATGTATGAATAATTTCCCTACAGGAACAAACAAGCACATAAATTATCCCACCTTCTTGCAGTTCCACCGGATGGAAACCCTTCTGCTGCCAAAATTTAAGTAGTCTTCCATCAGACCCCAGTTACTTCAGATTTTAATTTCTGTAAAAGTCAGGGCATCGTGTTTTGAGGCTACAACTTGTCAATGCATGGTAGAGCTCCAGATATTTTCAAACAATTCTACTCTCAGTGAATTATCAGGAATCTCTAGCAATCTCAGGGAGTCAAGTGCCAGGGAAATCAGGAGATTCACGCAGTTCAAATGAGTGTAAACATTTAATGCAAGTTTAAGCTCTCTACAAGAATTTGGTCAAGGAAAATGCAGGCATTCGAGGTGGGCTGCACTTAGATCTCTTGCAGGTGCACAAAGACTCATGACTTATGACACATTTGACCCTTCCCTCATGCTCAATCTGGTCATCTACTACAGAATTAACTCTATTTCAGGGATGTGTGTCACTCCAAATATTGCCAAATTGCAGTTTCCAACATTTTTGTATCATTATCATTTTGGCTAAGATCAATGGAACTGTAATTCAGCAATGCCTATTAGATTCTATTGTAATTAACAATAGACGTTACACCCAACTATGAACCATATAAATACAATGTATAGAACAGTCCAGTGGGTTCTAATTTACCTTGCCACTGGGCGTGAGCATGCTTTGCATGTGTGCACATGCACAGTTCCAAAAGTTTTCAAAAAACTTTAAAAAAAGCAAACAACAAAATGGCGACACATGTGCAGTGCCAGAAACTCAGCTTAAAAAAAAACACCTTAAAAAAACTCCTCCCCAAAAATTCCAAAAGAAAAAGATGGTGGCATCCACAGACTGGAACCGAAAGAACTGGTTCTCTGATGTCACCATGACATCACTAGAACCAGGAGGAACCCACCTCTGGTCCAGGGGACATATTCTGGAGAGAGAGAAGTTCCCTAATGATGGGCTCTATTATGAGCCCAAAGACTTGGAAGAATAAACCTTTGGTCCTGATGATTGACTCAGATTGGATTCTGCAACATTATCCTGGGAGACATATATTTGCCTTCATTCATCCAGGTTTTCAACTCCATGTGGAGTTAGAGACTTCGGCCTGCCACAGTAGCACAGTATTAGTGGAATTGGGAGGGGTATCTGAATGAGAGGGAAAGTTACTAGCCACAACAAATTCCTTTCTTAGAGCCCAAGGTCATCTTTTGTTCTGCATCAACTGAAGAAAATAGGAAGTCCGTAGAATCCATGCACTCAGACTGGTCCTCGTGATGAACTTGTGGGTGCAGTGATGTAGGATGAATTTTAACCTGGGTGGCATACCGAAAAGAAATTAGTATCAGAATCGCAGTTATGTGACCAAAATGGCTCTGCTAACAAATCAAACTTTGAGAGAGAGAATTGGAGTGGAACCTGATTTATTTCTCAGATGCTATTTGGGGTGTTGACAGTTGTGTTATGCAGAACATAGCTTTGTGTTTGCCAGGGGAATGTAGAGCAGTCGCTAAATATTTCAAGGGCCAAATTTGTACTAATAGATGGTTGCTGGGTCTTCAAATGTTTGGTAAATCTTAGTTTTAAAACCATGTTTTCAAGCCTTTATTCATAGTGGTACTCAATAAGAATATTGCAATAAGTCTTTTCCTCAAACAGATATCTTCCTGCGAGGGAAATAATATATTTTCTCACAATGACATGGAGGAGGATTCAAACATATCTACTACAATTACGGGGATAAATGGCTGGATATTTCAATTTGGCTGCATGAGCGTTAATGAGCAAATTAAATCATGAAGGTGCCAAAATGCATCCTTGTCTGATTCCCCGGCCTGCCCATATGGAAAGTCATGGATGGATGTTTAAGATTAAGGAATAGAGCGATCTATGAATCCGTGCAAAGCAATTTTGACATGGATGATTACAAGCTGAGTGACCTTGAGAGGGGGAGTTTTATTTGCTCACTGTTGGAAACAGGTGAATAACAAATCTAAATTTAAATTCTGGCCTCTTTTATTAGTTGGGAGGCACCTCTTCTGGTCTGACTCTTTTTTCCATACTTCTCTTTAGGAAAGTGGTGGAGAGATTGATCAGGTTTCAGCTTCAAAACACTCAGAAATCAGATTATTTCCATTTCAATCGGGTTTTCGAGGTAGCCTAATAAATGTTATCTTTCTTTGGAAAGTGTAATTCAGAATTTTTGCTTCTTAGTTTAATATACAAGGACATATTTTCCCACTAGAAAATGACATCATAAATATAACTCCTTGATGAAGGAGTTTGTTTTTTAAAAATAACTTTTTAAGAAAAACTGCACAGCTGAACTATTGCCAGAACTCAGCTTATTGCTCCATCTTAGAATAGAATAGAATAGAATAGAATAGAATAGAATTTATTGGCCAAGTGTGATTGGACACACAAGGAATTTGTCTTGGTGCATATGCTCTCAGAGTACATAAAATATACATTTGTCAAGAATCATGTGGTACAACAATTAATGATTGTCATAGGGGTCAAATAAGCAATGAAGAAGCAATATTAATAAAAATCTTAGGATATAAGCAACAAGTTACAGTCATACAGTCAACATGGGAGGAAATGGGTGATAGGAATGATGAGAAAAACTACCGGTAGTGGAATAGAAGTGCAGATTTAGTAGAAAGTCTGACAGTGTTGAGGGAATTATTTGTTTAGTAGAGTGATGGAGTTATTATGTGCAATATTTCCAGTCCATAGGAAAGGATGTCCCATCCGTATGTAGGATTTGCTATCTCCCTTCCTAATGGAGCTATCAAAGCCCAAATTATGTGCAGGGGATTTTTGCATGCCATTTATGAGCCAAGTCTTATTCTTGTTTCTGGGTGCAATTTCAGTTTAGGAGTTTGAGAAATTGAGAAGCTTCCCATAGATCTATGTTTCCAATAGGACAGAATATCTGAATCTTTAGTAGAGATGTAGAATTCTTGGTGTTTTCTGAACTTGATTGTTTGTTTGCAGTGATGTTTCCCAGTCGGGAAATGAAACATCTGCAAGCAAACAACCAAATCCAGTGAGCACTAAGAACTCCAAAGATCTATGTCTTTAGGGAGATCTAAGGCAGGAGTGTCAAACTCATATTGTCGCGACAGCATCACATGACCTAGAAGGACTGTTCCCCCTTTGCTAAATTGGGTGGTGGCATAGCCAGAATGTGATGCATCTGGCCTCCAAGTTTGACTGCCCTGATCTAAGGTGTTAATTTTATTATTATTTATAATAATAATATTTTATTATTTATAATGACTTTCATTAGAGATGTGTCTTGTTGGTTTCATTTTCCTAGCACGTTTTCATGTTCATTGTCACTTCAGAGCTTGTATGTCATACAATAATATTATCTCAGGGACCGCCTTCTGCTGCACGAATCCCAGCGACCGGTTAGGTCCCACAGAGTGGGTCTTCTCCGGGTCCCGTCAACTAAACAATGCCGCTTGGCGGGACCCAGGGGAAGAGCCTTCTCTGTGGCGGCCCCGGCCCTCTGGAACCAACTCCCCCCAGAGATTAGAATTGCCCCCACCCTCCTTGCCTTTCGTAAGCTCCTTAAAACCCACCTCTGCCGCCAGGCATGGGGGAATTGAGATGCTCTTTCCCCCTGGGCCTTTTCAATTTCATGTGTGGTATGTCTGTATGTATGTTTGGTTTTTTATATTAATGGGTTTTTTAATCATTTTTAGTATTTATTAGATTATTATTGTACATTGTTTTATTACTGTTGTTAGCCGCCCCGAGTCTGCGGAGAGGGGCGGCATACAAATCCAATCAATCAATCAATCAATCAATCAATCAATAAATAAATAAATAAATATTTCTTGAAAAGATGCTAACTACAGGAGACAGGAAAGAAAGCAACATCTCCTAATGCTCACCTCTCCATTGCCTCTTTGGTCAAATAAGTTAACTTCCTTACCTTGCCAATCCCATTATGAGGTTTGGCATGATGGACTTTCTTTTTTTTTATAAAGTGAACATTAGAAGATGTAGGTTGATAAAAGACATGTCACATTTGATGATGAAGATGAACGCTTCTGGGCTTTGATGTCCTGCCCAGAGGTTTAATGTGGAATTGCTTACTCTTGCTTATTTATACTTATTTATTCTTAATCTTGGCTTCAGTTGCTTGGAAAATATATGAGGATTACAGAATATTTAGTGCAAAGCACCTTTTGTTTCCAGGACAACAATGCCAAAGTATGTCTTACCCATGCAATCTATCATTAGGATCGATAGCACAGGAGCTTCTGTTTTTATAATGCATCTCCAATGCATGTTCTACAATTGTGTGGAAGAAAGAAAGAAAGAAAGAAAGAAAGAAAGAAAGAAAGATTCACTAGGTACAGGTGCAGCCTTGTATGTCTGAAAATGAAAAAGGAGATAGCTATAGCATTAGCTTTTAGCCTTGTATGCTGCCCCATAGAGAATTACAACACTGTCTGGGTAGTTTACAGTGTCAGCATATTGCCTCTGACAATCTGGGCCCTCTTTTACCGTCCACAGAAGGATGGAAGCAGGGATGGGCCACTGCCTGGACTTGGGGGGTGGGAATACAGTGGAGTAGCAAAAATGGAGCTCCACCCAGTGATGGGCTACCAAAATTTTTACTACCACACTGTGGGTGTGGCTTATGCATTTTGTTTCAACATCTTTCAGTGCAAATTGGGTGCTCTGGGGTGGAGCTCCAAATTTTGCTACCGGAACTGCGTTCCTGAACGTTCCCGTAGGAGACCATCACTGGCTCCACCCCAGAGCACCCAATTGTCACTGAAAGATGTTGAAAGAAAATACAGTACAGGGCACCCTGCATAAGTCACACCCACAGTGTGGCAGTAAAAAATTGGTAGCCCTTCACTGGATGGAAGACCGACAGGGAGTTGATAGGGATGAGCCCTATAAAGACTGAACTCTGGGGTGTGGACAGTGTTAGCTTGCAATACTGCCTTCCAACCACTGCACCACCAGGGCTTCATCCTAAGTAAGTAAGGAAGCCAAGTTGCTTTGATTCCCCCATTGACTTTGGGAGGCCAACAGAGAAGATTGCAAATGGCGCTCATATTTATTTTATTAATTGGATTTGTATGCCGCCCCTCTCCGAGGACTCGGGGCGGCTCGTCACAACATATCAAACAAACATAGCAGTATACATCTCAAAAATCCTCCTCCTCCAGGATTTTTAACTCTTTCTTCCCTTCCTTCAGAAGATCTTACTTTTCTCTCCATAGTTTTGTTTCCAGAAGGGATTCCGGACCATGTTGACCTTTTAATAGAATTCAAGTAAAGACTAATTATTTTAATGTCTGCGAGGCCAAGAATGTATAATCACAAATGCATTTTCTTCTGAATGTAGGCTATTTAATCTGTTCCATCAGATGAATCATTTTGGTACAAACTAGGCTAAGCTGTTGGGGGTTTAACTTTAGAGCCGGGGTGGCGCAGCAGGTAGAGTGTTGTACTGCAGGCCACTGAAGTTTACTGTAGATCTGTAGGTCAGTGGTTCAAATCTCATCACCGGCTCAAGGTTGACTCAGCCTTCCATCCTTCCGAGGTGGGTAAAATGAGGACCCGGATTGTGGAGGCAATAGGCTAGCTCTGTTAAAAAGTGCTATTGCTAACATGTCGTAAGCTGCCCTGAGTCTAAGGAGAAGGGTGGCATAAACATCGAATAAATAAATTTAAAAAAAACTAAGGAGAACTTTCTGAAGGTAGGCTTCTATTTTCCAGAAAATGAAAATCTAACATACTCAAAGGGCTTTTTAACAATGGTGATTTTTTCATAAGTTTGCATTTAAAATTGAAACACAAAATTCATATGTATTGTGAGAAACAGTGATCTAACCGTGCATATATCCATAGATAAACATCCACAAGCATATTAAAGTATTTAAAATTAACCAGTGATAATATTTGGGAATATAGTGGGTTTTGCCTGGGTTTTTCTCTCTGGCACAGTGTATGGGAGGCAGCCTTGTGCCGGGTGTAAGGGAGGCGTGTGCTCCTCCTCGCTGCCTCAGAGTCCCCCCTTTTTTAAAAAGCCTCCAGGTTTTGGATTTTTTTGATTCCCCTCATCTCACTTCTTCCTTCGGCAGCGACTGTTCTCCTCCTCTTCTTCCTCCTCATCCTCCTCCCACCCAAATTCCGAGCTTTTATTTCTTTCCTAATGGGTTTGCACACATTATTTGCTTTTACATGATTCCTATGGGGGAAAAATGCTTCTACTTAAGAACTTTTATACTTAAGAACCTGGTCTCGTACTTTCATTTAGATTTTCCTGCTGTAAGTCATTCACCCATGTTTCTTAATTTCTGGGTTTCCTCCTGCAAACTTTGCAATCAAGCAGCTAGTATGAAGCCTGGTTTAAGCCTATGAATAATGTGAGATTACATTTAAAAAGTTCTAAGGCTTAGCTTTCCTGAAAAGACGATTCCCGCAGAGAATAGATTTTTAGAAAAAAAATAACTTTACTTATTGATTGGCTTTGGTGCCAGACTGCATGAGGCTTTTCTACTGTTAGATTAAAGCTGTCAGAATTAATGTATATGTCTGCAAAGAGACATGTACAGAGATTCATAATTAGTTAAGGGTAAGTGAAGTTTGACATGAAGGAGGCAAATTGTAATCTATTAAAATAATGTAAGGTTCTTAGTAATGCTTCTTTTTCGCTCCCTATGGGTTAAATTCTGGTTGTCCTCTTGCGCCCCCTTCTGGCCATACTTTGATGGTACCGAAAGAAGAAGAAGCCGAGAACAAATTATTAAAGCTAGCCATATTTATTCTATCTTAATACGACAAATAAGTAACACAGAGGAGAAACAATTTGTCTCACTGAGCTACAGGAATGGTACCATTTGCCTCACTATAGCGCTCTGCACTTTGCTGGAGACTCTTAGGAAGCATCAATGTGCTCTTTGTAAGCAAATAGGATATTGGCAAGATGCAGGGGCAGAGAATTAAAAAGGGGACTTGCCTACCAGCCCATATTTTCTCGTGCTGAAAGACAAAGAATGAAGCAGAAATGGGTGGAGTCTTCAAACAACCTTAGTGCCTCCTGAGCTATTGGTATCTGCTGTGGTAGGAGGTGAAAATATTTATTTCTTTGTGAGATACGAACCGCTCCAAACTTGACTGTAAAAAATATGATTTCAACAATCAAGTTATCGAAGCGTGGAACTCATTATCGGACTCAATTGTGTCAACCCCTAATCCCCAACATTTCTCCCTTAGACTCTCCACGATTGACCTCTCCAGGTTCCTAAGAGGCCAGTAAGGGGCGTACATAAGTGCACTGGTGTGCCTTTCGTCCCCTGTCCAATTGTCTTTCCTCTCTTTCACCTATCATATATATTCTCTTCCTTTCATATATCATCTCCTTTAAGTTCACTTTTACCCTTATATATATTACCACGTCTATTTTTCTTCCTATGTATTTGTGTATTGGACAAATGAATTAAATAAATAAATAAATAAATAAAATATGGATGCTACACATTCTGTAGTCAATAAATCACTGGCTCTTAAATCTAACCATGTTATACCTATTGTTAGAGCTTCAGGACAATCAAACATCAACCCTTTTTACAACCTTTGGAAGTGGATATTGGAGGGAGGTGTTGACACATGGCCTTTTAAATACTCATGACTGTCTGATTCCACTTTTGGGATATGACTTATTTTCTAAATGGCAAGCCACCCATTCTTTTGATCAAGGAAAAATCATTATGCTTTTGTAACTAGGGACTCATTTGGTCTTGAAATCCCAACTTAGGCAACAGCCTCCACTTCCTAAACAGTCTATCTTAAATGCAGTTTTATCATGGATCTTGGCTTCAAGCAATCCAGGATGAGAAATTATTTCCTACAGTACGATCCTCTCAAGAAAGGGAAAACTTATTTCAATTTCCAGCTCTGCCAGTTAAGAAACATGATGGGTCTTTTCACCAGGTTCTGGACTTTAGAACTATCAATTTACTCACAGTGACAATTCATCCTACAGTGCCAAATCGTTATACATTGATTTCATCTTCATTTTACATGCTTAATTGTATTGAGGAGGCCTTCTCCTCTATTTCCTTTCAAGCAGATAGCCAGAGTTTGCCTGCTTTTTCTGACTCAGTGGTCTGAAAGTGAACACATACAGGAGCTCAGTTATATTGGACTACCTTACCTTAAGGATCTGAAAACACCCCAATCATTTTTGGTGAAACTCTTGTTTCTGATCTACTTAGATGTACCTCCCCCACACACCCCAAAAATCAGGAACAAATAGCACTGTGTTGCAGCTTCTATGGTGTTCTGTCTGGGTCACTCCGGAAGCTATGACCAACCCAAAAAAAATAAGCCAGACACACCGGTTGAATCCAAACACAGTTTTATAATGGTAAAGAGAAAAGAAGCCAACAGAAAATGTCCTTACAGGTTCGGGAAGCACTGGAACTCCAAAAGAAACATGAAAGCAATTGTTCATACAGAAACACAGGATCCTTAATGCCAAAGGAGGCTGTTGAGCTAACAGACACAAACCTCCCACCGGTTTTTAAGACTGCTAGGCCACGAGCCAGGAACAAAAACGCTGAGAGAAAATGCAGATAACACCAACTTCTCTTTGATAACACTCCACGCTGCCGAAATGGTTCTCATGCCTTATAAACCCTTCCCTGCTAATGAGGACCACACCCAACCCCCATGTGCTCCTCATTCAGCGCTGATAATATCTACGCAGTTGAGTTCTCCTTTGAGCTATGTGTCTCTGCCGCATACTAATGATAGCTTGTGCTTTGTCATCCAGGGACTCCAGGGAATCCAGAGACTCAAAGCTACTTGCTTGAGATAGCCCTTCCCCAGGGCTCCCAGGCCTTGCTTCATCTTCACTTTCTTGACTGCTGCCTCCACTGTCCGGCTGCAAAGAACTCTCCCCTCCGCTCTCAGACTCCCCCGGGCATGGAGCCAGCAGAGACGCAGATGGTCTTTGATCTGGCTCAGGCTGAACCACAACATATGGATATTCTCAATCATCCAGGCCATGGGTGTCTCAGAGGTACTTTTCAAAAGGCCACTGGACTTGAAGAACTGAAGAAGCATCTTGGATGAGAAGTGAAACATTTTCAAGGAAAAACCAAGAAAATCAAACTGCCTTTTGAAAAGCACATGTGTTCCAATATGTGAAAAATGTATATTTATGGGCTCTTTCTGAGGTAGAATGAGACAGAATGCCTTCCGTCCCCTGTCCGATTGCTCTCCTATATCTCCTATACCTTTCTTCTATTCCTATATCTCTTCTTCTATTCTTTCATTGATATGTTCTATTACTATATCTTCTTTTCTATTATTTCTTACATATATTTTACTATGAGTATCTCCTCTATAACCTCCATCATGTATTTTACTATGTGTAAAACCCTCATGTGTATTGGACAAAATAAATAAATAAAATAAATAAATAAAAATAAGAATGAGTTGCAAGATGTGAAAGATTTGTATTTAGGAGCTTTTTATGAGCTAGAATGAAACAGGTGACTGTGAATAATCTAAATCCAACTTCTTTAACACTGGTAGATAATTCACCTGGAAACAGTAATGGGCAGCCAAAATTTTTACTGCCACACTGTGGGTGTGCTTTATTTTGTGAGTGTGGCTTGATGTTCATGTGACTGGGTAGGAGTGGCTTGCCAGCCATGTGACCAGGTGGGAGTGGCTTGAAGAATCATCATCGTTCAAGTGGACTGTTAAGTCCTCAACTTACAACCTCACCAGTGTCACTCTCGCCCCGAGTCTTCGGAGAGGGGCGGCATACAAATCTAAGTAATAAATAAATAAATAATAAAATATGCTTCACGTCTCTTGCACTCTCCTTCCTGGGCCACCCCCTGCCTCAGGTTGGGTAGCTAGGGGAATGGGTGCTGATCAGCTGTTGAGAAAAGAGGGGGGAAGAAATGGGCCCCCTGCAACTCCTGCCGGGGCTGGTCTCCCTGCCGCTTTCCAAGGAAGAGAAGGAGGGTGGGATGGGGGGATAGTCATCTGGAGCTGGGCACACAGCTTCATTTCTGCCGGTGGGACTGCGTTCCACCCCATCCTGCCTGCTGCCCACCTCTGCCTGGAAGGTTTAAATCATAATTGCAAATCATGATCATGATTCTTGATGTGGTTTACTTCAACAAAACAGATTTGAAAGATGAGCATTTACAAAACTTTAGAATGATAATAGTTTATTGATAGAAACAACTACATATTGGAAAGCCAAGTAAAATTTGGGGAGAAGAAGCATTCACTTTGAATAAACCAGCTCAAAACGTGTTCCATTAAATGTGCATTGAAATTGGCAAACGGTAAAATAGTTCTTTTTTCTTTTCTTGACAGCAAGTAAGCCTTTGGTGTTATACATGACCATGGAGCCTTGTGGCAAAGAAAAAGTTTGATTGTAACAAAAGATAATCAGATTAAATATGGAGAAGAAGTATTGCAAATTTTAGATGCCATCTGGAAGCTAAGAGTGATTTACTGGTAGGATAAAGACAGGTGGCTCTCTTTGGACTTGAGGGAGGCCTTCTGGAAAAAGGATCTCCACAATTAAAAATGAGAGAAGCCAGTGTTTAATCAGTAGACTGTATTCGTATTAACACACCGCCCATTGTTGCAGACCTGAAAGTCAAAGTAAGAGATTATCAGTAGAGTAAGACAGCACCTTCCTACACAACTAAACTCTGTCATTCCTTAGAACTAACCCAAACTTCTTTCAGGTTCTACATTGTATAAAAAGACAGGGAGAAGTGATTCCTGATCCTTTAAGGCAAGCTTTTGGGATTGCTTCAGCACTTCTAAGTGGCTTCATTGAACTGCCATTTTTCAGGTCACAACCACTTCTGCCCTTATTTTCTCATCTTTTCTTCCATCTTCCCTATGGAGATATCTACAAGTTAAGCGAAAGGACTGTCTCTTGACAGTCTGTTGAGAAAGTGCTGCAAGGGAGAAGCACAAGGCTTTGAGAAGGCCAGGCACTTAATTTGTTGTGGTTATTGTTTAAAGGAAAACCAAAAGAAGAAAACCAAAAGAAAGCTAGAGGGATAGTTTTTCTTCTATGTAGTGAGAAAAATATAAACTGGCTTTCAGCAAAATCCATTGTGACATTTTTAGTGATCAATCCTTGGAATCAAAGCACACAGATTAGAGGTAATTCTTTTTACTAACCTTTTGATCTCCACATTTTACTCTAGAATCAGCCATTACTTTATCCTGGTTGTTTAATGATAATAGGTAATGGCACTTGCCGTCATTATCTCGTGAGTGGCACCATAAAGTGCCACACTTTACATCCCTGAAAAGAAAACAGTGAATTCATTCTAATTAAACAGAATGGAGTGGTGAAAGGATTTTCCTTTGCGTATATCTTGAGTGACTTACGCTACAATAAAAAGTTAGAAATGGCTAAAGACATTAAAGCCATGATGATGGGCAGCCTGACTGGTGAGAATCATCTCTTCCCAGTCAGCCACCCCCAAAATAGCAGGCTTATGTTGGGGACCCAGGCCAAGGGGCAGAGCCAAGTTTATAGGTTGTTCTGTGAGGCCAGAATTCTGGGGGTGGGGGCAGATCTCATCTCTGAGAACAAAATATTGCCAAGCAGAAAAGGCTTTTCTCTTGCCCTTCACCAATCAACAGTCTTTGGTTGACAGAATCTGAGGTAATGAACAGCGGCTTCAATTGGCTGCCGATCAGTTTCAAAGTGTTCAAAGTGTTGGTTATGACCTTTAAAGCCCTACATGGCATTGGACCAGATTACCTCTGGAAACACCTGCTACTGCACGAATCCCAACGACCGATAAGGTCCCACAGAGTTGGCCTTCTCCGGGTCCCGTTGACTAAACAATGTCATTTGTCGGGCTCCAGGGGAAGAGTCTTCTCTGTGGCAGCCCCGGCCCTCTGGAACCAACTCCCCCCAGATATCAGAGTTGCCCCCACCCTCCCTGTCTTTCGTAAACTACTCAAGACGCATTTATACTGCCAGGCATGGGGGAGTTGAGATATTCCTTCCTCCAAGGCCATTACAAGTTATGCATGGTATGTTTGTGTGTATGTTTGGTTTTATAATAGGGGTTTATAGTTGTTTTTTATTATTGGATTGTACATGTTGTGTTTATTATTGTTGTTAGCCGCCCCGAGTCTGCGGAGAGGGGCGGCATACAAATCCAATAAATTATTATTATTAATTATTATTAATTGGACCCAGAAGCAAACTGGAAGCCTGTGCAACTTGTGTAAGGTGACCAGGCATCCTACTTTCAGTGGGACAGTCCTGCTTTTTGACCATTTGTCCTGCATCACGAACCCTTTAAAATATGTCCTTCTTTTTTTAACGATCAACTGCTGCATGGAGGCTTCCTGACGGGTGGCGCGGCCACGGGTGGTCCCCATCAGAATTTAAATGCCCACTCCCACACCGCTCTGGGCCTTCCTTCACCTTGCTGACTCCCTCAAGCGCAGCAGGCTGGAGGAAGGAGGAGAGGTGGGGGGCAAGGAGAAGGGGCTTAGCTGAAACGCCCGAGTCTTTCTCAATGAAGGAGGCAGGTAGCAGGACTGACATTGGAGGAAGAGGAAGGAGGGGAACTTCCCAAGCAGCCGGGCGTTTGACAAGCCCTATCTGCTTGGGAAGCTCCCCTTCTTCCTCCGCCTCACGTGTCAGTCCTTCTGCCTGGTTCCTTCATTACGAAAGACTCAGGGGTTGCCAAGAGAGAGAGAAAGAGAGTGAGAGGAAGGAGGGAGGGAGAGAGAAAAAAGGTGAAAGAGTGAGAGAGAAAGAGAGAAAAAAGAGAGGAAGGAAGAGAGAGAGAGAAAGAAAAAGAAAGAAATAAGAAAGAAAGAAAGAAAGAAAGAAGAGGGAGAGAGAAATAGAAAGGGAGGGAGAAAGAGAGAGAGAGGGAGAGGGAGGGAAGGAGGGAGAGAAAGAAAGAAAGAGAAAGAGAGAGAAAGAGAGAGAAAGGAAGAAAGAAAGAAAGAGAAAGAAAAAAGAGGTAGGAAGAGAGAAAGAGAGAAATAGAAAGGGGGAGAAAGAGAGAGAAAGAGAGTGAGAGTGAGGAAAGGAGGAAGAGAAAAGAGAGAGAGAAAAGGAGGGGAAGGAAGCGATAGAAAGAAAGAAAGAGGGATGGAGAGAGAGAGAGAAAGAGAGGGAAGAAGGAAGGAAGAAAATGAAAGAAAGAGGGTGGGAGAGAGAAAGAGAGAGAAAGAGAGGGAGGAAGTGAGAGAGAGTGAGAGAAAGAAAGAGAATTTTTTTTGCTACACCCCCCACCCCCCCATCAATGGTGTCCCTCTTTCCCAATGTTAAAATCTGGTCACTTTAAACTTGTGTAACAGTGGTATCACATATGCCATGCCAGGGGCCTCCCGGACAGTCAGTGTCATTGTATTCTGTACCAGTTGTAGCTTCTAAGTGCTCTTCAAGGGTAGCCCTATGCAGTAGTCCAGCTGGGATCAGAGCATGAGCGACTGTGCTAAACTTTATATGTTTTTGTTATATTAGAAATGGAGAACCAGAAGTTTGCTTGGCCTCAATAGGAAAAAGTTGCCCTGAAAAATAACTGATAAATGTCACAAGGTTTTCAAGTTTTGGAACAAAACAGAGAACACAGTTCCTATATCTCCAATTGGCTCGCTGTGATTTCCCTGTTATCTAAGGGTGAATTTGTTTGACTCAGGAATCTTGCCCTAAGAGCAAGTAATACATTTGGTATCCTTCTGGAAAACCCTTAAAGCAGATTTAGGAGACTAGAGATTTTTCAGACCTCCAGCCTAACATTCTCATAATTTCTGTTCAGTGGATGACAGTGGATGATGGGAGTTGACATCCAAAGATTTGAGCAATTGCACTAAATATTGGAGAAGGAAATCACACTGAAAAAATGGCTATTATTATATTTCAATCTAATAAAAAATATGAGAGTAAAGAGGAAGAAAGTTTGAAATAGGAATGTATAAAATAAGAATTTCTCTTGTTTTAAACAGAAAACAATGGCACAGGGATCTATGTGTTTGTATAAGAACGAATAGCAGAATCTGGATTTATACACAGCACTAAAAGATAATGTAGCTTATTATTTAGTTTGGATTCAACATGTGGTGCAAATTTAGCCATTGTGATTTCTAAATCACAATTTATGGATAAATGCAATTCATAAACTCATGAACCAGGGTTTATTCTGTAACATGCAGGGTAAACAATCTGGGTGATTCATATTCCCATAGATGTGGACCCTAAAATATTTCTTATTATCCTTATATTATATCATGATCACAGAAGGAAATAATTAAGATTACTTACTGTTTTGCACATTTAATCCTTGAATTATTTTCCCCTTGGCAGTAGCCACTACCACTAGCCAAATGGTTTAATTCAAAACATCCATCTGGAGCCCCAATGTAATCTCCAGTGTCTATAACATGACAGAAGGATGAAGAATAATTTAAAAGATCTCAGAGGATTAAAGAAACTATAATTATTTTTTGTAACCTATTATTTTGTGACCCATTATTTATCCAATCCTCATTATGTCTGAATCACTCTCTATCTGATACATGGCCACACTAAATTTACTTATTGCATTTCTATGGGCACAAAAGCTGAAGCCACTTTTGTGCAGCTTGCAAATGACCATGCGGAAAATCTCAATGGATGGAGGGGGAATCTGAATGCAGCTTCAGTCCTCTGTGTTCTCATTCTCCATTTCCCAACTTTAACACTATTGTAGAGACATTCCTGTGCTGGAATGCAGCAGGGGGAGGGGGCAGTCCTGGAAAATAAGAGGCATTTTAGAAACATAGAAACATAGAAGTCTGACGGCAGAAAAAGACCTCATGGTCCATCTAGTCTGCCCTTGTTTATCTATGTTTATCCCAGGCATGTTTAAATTCAGTTACTGTGGATTTATCTACCACGTCTGCTGGAAGTTTGTTCCAAGGATCTACTACTCTTTCAGTAAAATAATATTTTCTCATGTTGCTTTTGATCTTTCCCCAACTAACTTCAGATTGTGTCCCCTTGTTCTTGTGTTCACTTTCCTATTAAAAACACTTCCCTCCTGGACCTTATTTAACCCTTTAATATATTTAAATGTTTTGATCATGTCCCCCCTTTTCCTTCTGTCCTCCAGACTATACAGATTGAGTTCATTAAGTCTTTCCTGATACGTTTTATACTTAAGACCTTCCACCATTCTTGTAGCCTGTCTTTGGACCTGTTCAATTTTGTCAATATCTTTTTGTAGGTGAGGTCTCCAGAACTGAACACAGTATTCCAAATGTGGTCTCACCAGCATTCTATATAGTGGGATCATAATCTCCCTCTTCCTGCTTGTTATACCTCTAGCTATGCAGCCAAGCATCCTACTTGCTTTCTCTACCGCCTGACTGCACTGTTTTCCTCCAGATATTATGTGTGAGAGACAGCTCCTCTCTGTTCTGCCTGGCTGGATCAATTACCCATTCACGCTCTGATTCAAAAGCTACCATAGGCAAAGTTCATTCATCAAACAAAAGTCTGCAAATACAAGGTTAAATGCAAAGAATGTGATGCTGGGTGCATTTTCCTCATTAGCAATAGATAACATGAATCTGGGATGCCAGCCAGAATAAAGTCATAAATCCCCACTACTGATGTTTCTTCTTCTTTATTAATTACTCACACAGTTCAGAGGCACTTTACAGCTCAAGCCAAAAGTAGGAACCCAAAATCCATGGGAATAAGAAAGTCTTTCAGCTCCCAGACTCTGTCCTCCATTGCTGAATGTTGCTTTCCATACCCCCCTTCCCATCAGCCTTTCTTTATATACTCCCAAGGTGTGAACAAATGTCCCATAGATCTAATCAATGCCAAGAAGTCCTTCTAGAGAGATATTCATGCCTGGATCTCCTCCTCCTTATTCTTGCATCTAACAGGTGGTCCTGATCATCAAAGTCCCCATCGTCCTCTGACTCAGGCAATACCCTAGCTGGGGTTTCTACAGCCTCTGGTGGTTCCTCAGTCTCTAACTCTTCTTCACTCTCACTTTCAGACTCAGATGGCAAGAACGCTGGCCTGAGATGCCAGTACTTCTCCATCTCCTGGTCTTGGAAATTTGTGACCAGATGAGATGGACATGGACCACTCACGTGTTGAAAAAAAAGTTCTATATTTAGGCAAGAAAAACCAATTCAGAGGTACAGAATAGGTTAAACATATACACATACATATACTCAGAGAGGGTCCGCAACTTGGGCGTCCTCCTCGATCCACAGCTTACATTAGAGAACCATCTTTCAGCTGTGGCAAGGGGGGCATTTGCCCAGGTTCGCCTGGTGCACCAGTTGTGGCCCTACCTGGACCGGGAGTCACTGCTCACAGTCACTCATGCCCTCATCACCTCGAGGTTCAACTACTGTAATGCTCTCTCCACATGAGGCTACCTTTGAAGAGTGTTCAGAAACTTCAGATTGTGCAGAATGCAGCTGCGAGAGCAATCATGGGCTTCTCTAAGTATGCCCATGTTACACCAACACTCCGCAGTCTGCATTGGTTGCCAATCAGTTTCCGGTCACAATTCGAAGTGTTGGTTATGACCTATAAAGCCCTTCAGGGCATCGGACCAGAATATCTCCAGGACCACCTTCTGCTGCACAAATCCCAGCAACCAGTTAGGTCCCACAGAGTTGGCTTTCTCCAGGTCCTGTTGACTAAACAATGTCATCTGGCAGGGCCCAGGGGACCCTCCTTGCCTTTTGTAAACTCCTTGAAACCCACCTCTGCTGTCAGGCATGGGGGAATTGAGATATCTCCCCCAGGCCTATATAATTTATGTATGGTATGTTTGTGTGTATGTCTTGTTTTTAAATAAGGGTTTTTTAGATATTTTTAAATATTAGATTTGTTATTGTACATTGTTTTTATTATTGCTGTGAGCCACCCCAAGGCTATGGAGAGGGGTGGCATACAAATCTAATTATTATTATTATTATTATTAATAATAATAATAATAATAATAATAATAATAATAATAAATACACATACACACACACACACACATTAAAAGGGCTATTGCTAACATGTTGCCCTGAGTCTAAAGAGAAGAGTGGCATAAAAAATTGGAATAAATAAATATACTTGGCTCAATTCTATAACTGTAAGAGGGATCTTGGTGTCCTAGTGGACAGCCACTTAAATATGCACCAGCAGTATGCTGTAACCACCCAAAATTCAACACAGTCCTTAGACTATATTGACAGAGGGAAAAAAATCTAAATTATGTGAAGTGTTAGTACCACTTTATGATGCTTTGGCAAGATCACCCTTGGAATATTGCATCCCATTTTTTTCACCATGATATAAAAAAGATGTGGAGATTATAGAAAGAATACTAAAAAGGCAGCAAATATGATTATGGAATTGAAGACTAAACCCTATGAAGAACTTGGAAATGGGATATGGTTTCCTGCTTGATCAGGGGGTTGGGCTAGAAGACCTCCAACTCAGTTGTTCTGTTATATCTGACTCTTTTCATAAATGAGCCTAAACATGTATTTGGGCTTTCTATACGCAAAGCCTCAATGCATCTGCCATCATCTTGGACCGTTGGCCATGTCCTGTAGGAATAACTAGAGCTTTAAACCAAAAAATCTGGAGGTCTGGGCTCTAAAGCCTCCAAAGAAAAAACTTCATCTTGAAAAAAAAAATTGCATCTGTACAAAACCCTCAGAAGCTATAGGTGCCCCAACACTGGAAGAGAGTGGAAATGGTATAAGGTTTGCTACTTGAGCCAGGAGTCGGACGAGAAGACCCTCATGGCTCCTTCCTACTGTGTTATAGAACAGAAATGTAATAATGATTTACTATAAATACAAAGGAGAAAGTCTTTGATTAATGCAATGATTATCTTAGTCTTTTACAATACCACTATTTCTGAAATCTTAAGGTTGACTTACAATACTTCGAGAGATCAATACATTGTTTTGCCAAGGTGGGACATTTCCCATTGTAGCAGTAACCTTGGTCATTTTGGCATGACTGTCCATTCCTCTGCAACTGGTCCGGGGGACACTCAGCAGAACGGCCAGTGCAATGTTCAGCCACGTCACAGTCATCCTTTACTGCCCGACATTGAACTGTTGCTCTCTTGAACTGTGGTTGAGAATGAAAAAAACCTTCCAGTTATCATTCTCTAGCAGCAGAGATCAGAGTCAAGCCATTATGCCAAACACATTTCAAAATTTCCTCTTCATCAGACATGAGGATTACTAAGCAAGGCATCTCTCTGCCCTGCCCTCCTCTTCCCCCCACCCCCTGCACACCCAACAACGAACTTCCATGCTGCATTTACAGTGGAGCCGGGTGCTGTTTCTCCCTGCCTGAAGGGTGAATGATCCAGGTGCTTGCTGGCTGTTGCACTCTGACTGGCTTCAGCCAGCTGAGAGTGAGTGCAGCAGCCTGGAGCCCTTTCTCCTCCCTTCCTTCGCTTGTCTGACTTTCTCACACTCACATTCCCACCACCAGTTTAGGCTCAGGCTACTACCTGCCAAAAGCCACCTTGCTCAAGTGCAGAGGGGCCCCCACCCCCTCACTGGCCAGGTTCAGCACGGCCCCCTCCACCCCTGCCCACCCCTGCCCAGAGCTTGAGAAAAAGGGTGGCAGGAAGGGGCAAGCAGAGACTGCCCACGAGGTGCCCTCAGTGAGGGTCCAGCTAGGACTTTGGTGCATGCCCCAGAAATATGGATCTACAGGTCAGGAGCTCAGCCTTTGCTGGATCTGCGAAGCGGACGAAGGAGGGAGGGGGAAAGGAAGGGAGGAAGGAAGGAAGGAAGGAAGGAAGGAAAGGAGGGAGGGAGGGAGGGGAAGGGAGGGAGAGAGGACAGAAGGAAGGAAGGAGATGGAAAACAGGGAGGACAGAAGGAAGGAGGGAAGGAAAGAAGGAAGGAAGGAGATGGGAGGGAGGGAGGACAGAAGGAGGGAAGGAAGAAAGAAAGGAGAAAAGGAAGGAAGAAAGGAAGGAAGGAAGGAAGGCCATGTGGTGCCTGATTGCCTGTTTAGCTCAGCTTTGGAACTGGCCTGTGATTGTAAGAATCCAAAGGCAAAGCTGAGCAGCTGACAGGAGAAAGCTCCTGCCCTTTCAGAGAGAGAAAGAAAAAGAGTGAGAGAAGGAGGGAAGAAGAGAGAGAGAGAAAAGAGGAAAAAAAGAGAGAAAGGAAGCATGAGAGAGAGAGAGAGAGAGAAAGATGGAGAGAGAAAGAGAGAGAATTAGAGAGAAATGAAGGGAGGGAGAAAGAGAGAGAGAAAGAAAGAAAGAGAGAGGGAGGGAAGGAGAGAGATGAAGAAAGAGAAATAAAGAGGGAGGGAGGAAGAGAGAGAGAGAAAAAAGAGAGGTAAAGAAAGGACAAGAAAGAAAGAAAGGAAAGAAAGAAAGAAAAAATGAAAGAAAGAAAGAAATGGAAAGAAATGGAGGGAGGGAGGAAAAGAGAGAGAGAGACAGAAAGAGAGGGAGGGAGGGAGGGGCAAAGAAAGAGAAAAAGGGGGAAGGAAGACAGAAAGAGAAAAAAGAGAGAGGAAGGAAGAGAGAGAAAGAGAGCGAGAGGGAGGGAAGGAGGGAGAGAGAGAAAAAGAGAGGGAGGAAGGAAGAGAGAGAGAAAGAAAGAGAAAAGAAGATAGAGGAAGGAAGAGATAGAGAGAAAGAAAGAAAGGGAGAGAGAGAAAAGAGGAGAAAAAGAAATGAGAAAATGATGAAGGGAGACAATGAGAGATGGAAAAGAGTGAAACAAAAGAATGAACAAAACAAAGAAAGAATAGTAGCATGGATGATGACCCAGCCCAGAGAAAAGTACCGTCCGGTTCTCTTCCCCTCGTCTCAGATAATTTAGGTAACTAATTTATTTATTTCATAGACCAAATTTTTAATCAAGAACCCACCCCCTCCCCAGCAATGGTGTCCTGCTTTACCAATGTTAAAATATGGTCACCTTATAGTAAGCAGTCAAGAGATATTAAATTTTTATACAGCTAGTAGGAAGCAGTGTAAAATCTCTCTTGGTGTTAAAAATAAACAAATCTTACTTGGCAGTTCTCACAACACTCTTCAGAGTCACACTGTGCCCCAGGATTCAGTTTACAAGTTGTAGAGTTGCAGCAGTTGCTTTGACAAAACTGAAAACCAAAACATATCAAATGATGTCACAGACATCTCAGCCTGATCTTTTGTAATTGGTCTATTTTAAAGAGGGAAACTGCCAAGGAAAAAGATATCCCTGTGATGTGTTCCCTCTTATGGGTTCATGCTAGCAAATGCACAAACGGTTTGTTATTGCAAATGGATGATTGCATATCTACATGAAACAAACTAGGCCAGAGAAGAAGCACCAATCATGAATATTAATGCTACCTTTACTGTAGGGTTGCAGTAGCAGAATTTTTCTTTTTCTTTTTTATTATAAAATAATATTTATTGAATATTTACAAATATAAAAAACAGTACAGAACAGTATTGACAAAACAAGATGTTCATGTCATGCGTGTATGATCATCGTTTTCAGTAGAATCGAACATGCCACATCAAACAGTAACACCAAACACCCCTTTTCCCCCCTCCCCCTCCCCCCGCTGCCAGTTTGCAGCTATATATTATTTTATTTTATTTTCCCGGTTTTTGTATCAGCGAAATCTTATCTCTTTAAGTTTGTACAATTGTTAATCTCAGATTTCCTTTTCTAAATGTTGTCTTTGGTATTATAATTGTTATAATTATATTTGATTTTGGTCTCTGAGAAGGAGTCAGCGAATAAATAAAATATTGCAATTGTTAAATGGATGTCTTTGTTCAGTTCTTTGTTGTTGTTTTTTAAATTTATTTCTTTCCTTATCTCTCTCCCTTGCGTTGATCCAATTGTAGAACTTATCCCATGTGGCTATATTTTTTGTTTCCGTGTTATCTTTTAATTTTTGTGTTAAAGAATCAAATTCGGCACAGTCCAATATTTTTTTAATCAGGTCTCTGTCTGTTGGCACCTCTTCTCTTTTCCAATTTTGGGCTATTGTTATTCTGCTTGCTGTTATAATGTGTTGAATTATATAGTAATCTTTTTTCTTTATTTTCATATCTATTATTCCTAATAAGAAGATCTCTGGTTTAAGTAAGAGGTTAATTTCCGTAATTTCATATATCCAGGTTCTGATTTTGCTCCATAATTTTTTTATTTTTTGACAAGTCCACCACATATGGAAAAAAGTTCCGCTCGGGTTTGTACATCTCCAGCAATTTGACTTAGTTTTGGGGGAAATAGTAGCAGAACTTTTCAATACCGAAAATATACAGTATTTCTACCCCCTCATCTTTATGGACCAAGGGAATGGGTGGGAGGTACTCCCTTGAGATGTTTGCTGTGCCCAAAGGCTTCTGCAGGCTAATCAACTTCTTATATGACTGTTAAATAGACTTTTCCTCCTCCTTTTGTCTCTCAAAGACATTCTTACAAACCATTACATGTGTATTTAACAATAAAAAGAGAACACTTCACTAAATTATTGTCCTTATAAAAATACTATTTGGATTAGAGTGTAGATTAAAGATAGATAAATTCTGGGAGGAAGCAGGTCAAGAAAATAGTCAGACAAATAATGTGGCCATATGAACATAATAGGGGTTTTCAGGAGGGAAGGATTTTCTTGGAGAGATAAATTAGCCATTTAAAAAAATATGTTGTCTACCCCAAATGGAAGTGAGATATCAGTTCTTTATTCCTGTACAACTGGTTCTCCAAATCCAATAACCTACTGCACACATGCATGTACATAAAGGGCAGAAACCTATGCCATTCACAAACCATCTTCTTGGGTGGCTCAAACCACTTAGAAATAATAATAATAATAATTAATAATAATAATAATTTATTAGATTTGTATGCTGCCCCTCTCCGAGGACTCGGAGCGAAAAGCCAGATGATTTTTCAAGGATTCTCATTTTTGAGAAAATTTTTCAAATCAATTTTGTTGATTAAACGGAAAATTTACCTGACGAGGGCCACAGTCACATTCTTCCCCCACCTCCACAAAGTCATTTCCACAAACTGCAGGTGTAATAATATCTGTGCGCAAGGGTTTGTTGAGAATGCATTCTGGGCGTTCGTCAAGAAGATACTGCCGGTGTTCATCAACACTACAAGCGCTGAACCGAAAGGAAGGTTCATAACTGTAGGGATGGACCAAAAATAAGATGAGAATATCATCCATATTTGTACCAGGAACAGAATTAATTACAAAAACATAAAAGATGGAAAGGGGATGGCTAATGAAGAATTATGGCGATTTTTTTATATAAAGCTAACAAAGCACCTTCCTAAGGTTAATACAAATCATTAGGAAGTGTGGGAAAAGACAGGCTCTCTTTGGGTGGGGGTGCTGTTGCGGTGGCAGGCAAAGAGCTGTTTTCTCCAGGGAGGGGCCATGTGCCTTTAGGGGGGACGCTGAGCGCGAGCTTTAAAAAGAAAGGCAGAGGGAGGGCGAGGCAAGGGCTCCTTTTTGGGCAGCACCATCACCCAGGCAACAGGAGCAACCGCCCCTTTTCCCCCACAGGATACACACACACACACACACTCCTGCTACACTGCCTAAACCAGAGCTCTTGTCTCGCCCTCCACCTTTCTCTTTAAAGCTCATGGCGGGGTGCTCAGCTTCCTCCCCCCCAGCACATGGTGCAGTACAGAAGTTCGCCCTGAGGCAGAGAGCCCACGGGGGGGGGGGGTTCTCCCCATCCAACAGCTTGGGAGGGGCAGATCAGCTGTTGGGCAGGGAGAAACAGCACCGGCTCCAATTCACAGGGGTGGAAAACCCCGCACAGCATTTGGGTTTTGCCTACGCGGCTACAGATAGCAGGCAGGCCGGTCACAGACAGCGGGTGGGCCGGATGTGGCCCGTGGGCCACCCCTTGCCCAGGTCTGATCAAACAGGATCTCTGTCAATTTCATCTGGACAGAATTGTCCTAAGACTGGACCCTGCTGAAAGTGAACGCATGGTCCCACAAGGCTCAGAAAGTTTTTCTTCCTGATTGCTACGCTGGAGCTTCTACTCCAGAAGAGCTCCGTTGGCACAAGCTTGATGTCCAAAGAGTGCTCAAGATTTATATTGCTCAGACTCAGGACTTCTGGAAGTCAGAGGCCTTGTTCGTCTCCTTCCTACCATCCACTAGAGGTCAAAAGGTCTCACTACAAATGTTGAGCTGATGGATCCGTTTCTGTATTGCAGAGGCATATCATGCTCAGTCTGGTCCAGTTCCCCCTGGAATTTTTGCACACTCTACATGAAGTGCAGCCACATCCTCAGCATGGGCAACACATTTGTCAGTCGAGGATATTTGCCAGGCTCCAACATGGGCCGACCCTTCAATGTTCATCAAACATTATAGACTTGATGAGTTGCCTTCAGCAGATGCCTTCAGCATTTGGGAAGCGAGTTCTGCAGAGATTTTGTGTTTCTCCACTGCACTGGAAGGAGAGTCCAACATGGGTAATTACCAATCCTATTGGTAGAGACTGAGTTAAATTAAATATTTAAATACGAGGTAGTCACCGCCCCTTAGCAGCTCCCAATACCTCAGTTTTAAAAACTCAGTCTAAGAGTAGAGACTGTTTTAGTGTATCTTCTTTGAAGTATTAATGTTTGTTAATAAAATAACTTGTTTTCATTTTTTCTCCTTTTCCCTTTTCTCTTTCAGAATGAAGAGGAGTTCTTGGAAAGGGGTTTCTGCCCTCCGTGGGCATTACCCCCACCGTTTCTCTCCTCGGGGATCCCTTCCCTCAGCGGGCATATCCTGAGCGGGAAGCAACTCAGCCTGGGGTCACTGGCCTCAGAGGCCATACCCGGCTGAGAGCCGAAGGTGAGGGGGTCCGCCCCCCTCACTGGGAGGCTCGGGGATCGCCTTTCCCCTTGAAGAAATGTACCTGGCACAGCACCAGCGCCTCTCAGCTGTTCGGCGCTGGGGAGAAAAGCCCCGCCGCCGCCGCAGGAACCATCAAATTGCTGCAGCCCTTATAAGCCGCTGGAACAGCAAGGAAGGCTATTAGGCTGGCTGGGCAGGCTCCTTCCAGATGGGGAGGTTGGTCCCCGAGAAGGAGGCAGGCGGCAAGGTTTGCGGGGATTTGCCGCGCCCGCCATTTTGGGGGCAGTTGCTGATCCTCGCCCGCCATTTTGAAGCGGGAAACAGTTGCTCTCCACCCACTCTGTGGGCGCGACCAACAGTGATAGTACACAGGCGTCAGTCCCTGAGGGGGTTAAACCACCATTTTGCTGTCAGCTCTCGTTTCGAGCAGCATTGGTTTTTCCTGATCTCTTGTTAACAACAGTACTTGTGAGTAGTTATGGAGGAGAAAACTGCTGAAAAGCATCCTCCCCCAGCATGGTGCCCAAGGATAAGGGCAAGTCGAAGCCCAAAGATAAATCCAAGGCACAAGCCTCCTCCTCCTCTCTTAAAGAGGCAGAGAGGCGCATTAAAGCATTGGAGCAGAGGCTGGAGGCAGCCATTCTAACACCTAGAATTGCCTCGCCTCTCCCTGCGCAGTTGATGTTCCAGGCCAGGGATCCACAAGCTCCATATTCTGGGTTGAGACCAGCAGAGACTCTGTCAGAAAGGGATTGGTCCCCAGAAAGGCAGGGCCCATTTCTGCCTGCAGCTGTTCAATCTGCATCAGGCCTTAGTCAAGCTAGGCCTCCTTCAGCACCTCATTCCATGAAAAGTGGGCCTTCAGCAACCTTTACACCCACTGCAGCTGGGCTTAGAGTGCACCCTGACACCTGGCAACAGATGTCTCCAGCATTACAGGAGCTTGTTACTGATGCATATTCGCAGGGGATGGCAGCAAAGGTGCAGAACACACGACACCCTTGTCCAACAAGAAATACTTGGTCAGTACCGCCCCTCTCGGGAATGGGGTCCTGGGTTGAAGAGCCTTCCCAGCTAGAGGACACCGAAAAAGAGTATGATTTCTCAGATGACGAGACCACTCCTGAACAACCAGTGGTAGCTGGTCTCTTCAAGGCATCCTTTTTTAAGGTTCTACTTCATAAGGCGAAACAAACGGCGGACTTGCCAGGTCCTACCAAAGCTGCAGATTCCACTGGGGATCCTAAACCATCTACGGTACTCTTTAAAGAACCCCAGCCCGAGACTGACCATGTGCCATCCTCGGAGATCTTTAGACAAAGTATTAAGCGCCCCTGGCAGACTCCAGCAGCAGCTCAAGGACCTTCGGTTATGGAGAGGAAATTCTACACTCTGGATGATGATATGGAAAAGCTGTTGGAGTTTCTGCCCATTGACCAGCCAGTAATGACTCTGATTTCAAAGGCTTTGGTTCCCTCTGAGACTGGCGATAGCTTAAAACCAGAGGATAGGAAGGTGGAGATTTTATTGCGTAAGTCGCATCAAATGGCCAGCTGGGGGTTTCGGGCAGCCATGGCTGCCTCCTTTTTCAATCGGGCCTCCATAATATGGCTGCAAGAGGTGCAGGTCCATCTAGGTCCAGACGATGGCCGTTTACGTCAGGACATCAGTAAATTATTAGCGGCAGCGGAATTCTCTGCGGATGCTACCCTCCACGCAGCGAAGTTTTCGGCTCGAGGGATGGCTACATCACTGGCTTCCAGGTGACTCCTCTGGCTGAGGAGCTGGCCGGCGGACCTGAAGTCCAAGTGGAACCTGGCTTCCTCCCCATACCAAGGAGAAAAACTGTTCGGGGAAGCGTTGGATCCGGTCCTCATTGAGGACAAGGACAAACAGAAGTCCCTTCCCAGAGCGTACAGGTGACAAGAACGTAGGGCTAACCCCTATAATCGTCGCCAGCCATTTCGTTGGGACTCCTCCTCATCGGTGGGACAAAATATCAGGCCATTTCAACAAGGCCAGTATAGTCAGTCAGGCTTTCGGAGTGACCGTGCGGCCTTTCAAGACCGACCAAGGGGATATCAGCAGGCGAGACGGCCCTTCAGGGGAAACCAAAGGGGCTTCAAACGCTCCAAGTGACTTGGCTTCGCTACCGCCCATAGGAGGCAAACTACAACTTTTCAGTGCCTCCTGGAGAATTATCTCCACCAACAAATGGGCGATAGCCACAATTTCTCAAGGGTTGCGTCTGGAGTTCCTTCAGCCCCCACCAAACCGGTTTGTCCAATGTCCATCAACTCGAGATCCGCTGAAAAAACATCATTTGCAGCAGGAGATAGACCATCTTTTGAATATAAGGGTGATAGAGAGGGTGCCCGAGCATGCCAAATGCACGGGGTTCTATTCCATCGTTTTTCTCGTGCCAAAGGCATCAGGAGGGTTCAGGATGATCCTAAACCTAAAATCCCTGAATACCTTCATCCGGTATCGGAGATTTCGAATGCACTCTCTCCAATCGATTCTCGCCTCTATTCGTCATCACGATTTTCTTACGTCAATAGACCTGAAAGACGCTTACCTGCACGTTCCTGTTTGGCTGGCCCATCGTCGATTTCTCAGGTTCTGCCTAAACGGTGCCCCCTACCAGTACCGGGCTATGCCGTTCGGCCTGTCCTCTGCGCCTCGGACATTTACGAAGCTGATGGACATCCTGACGGCGCATATCAGGGCCCAGTCTGTGCGGGTGATGGCATACTTGGACGACATCATCGTTATGTCCAAGTCACTGCCCCAGGCACAACAGGATTTGGCTCTCACATGGCACGTCCTGGAGCGACATGGCTATACGATCAACAAGGAGAAAAGTCATCTTCTTCCCTCTACAGCATCCAGCATCTGGGGTCTATTATAAATACCACCCAAGACACGGTATCCTTGACACCGGAAAGGCTGCTCAACATTCGGCGACTGGTCAGCAATCTTTGTCGACAACCTCAGGTATCGATGGCCATGTTGTCCAAGGTACTTGGGACTCTAGTATCATCCATAGGAATTGTACCATGGGCTCGGCACCACATCAGGGGTCTCCAATGGTTCCTCCTTCCGTACCAAAAGAACAAGGTGAGCCATTCTCACCGGAAGGTGAGGATTCCAGCATACGTCAGACAATCACTGAGATGGTGGTTGTCCCCGCCGTTGTTCCGGGGTTCACCTCTCCACAGTCACGAATGCTTGGCTCTTACCACGGATGCGAGTCTGTCTGGTTGGGGGGCTCACATGGGTCCTCATATGGCCCAGGGCCTATGGTCTCCAGAGGACCTGACTCCTATCAACATCAATTTCCTGGAGCTCAGGGCAGTTTTTCTGGCACTTCAAGCCTTTACTTACTGGGTTCAGGGCAGAGACATACTGGTCTTA
Organism: Erythrolamprus reginae; assembly: GCF_031021105.1. Taxonomy (NCBI): domain Eukaryota; kingdom Metazoa; phylum Chordata; class Lepidosauria; order Squamata; family Dipsadidae; genus Erythrolamprus; species Erythrolamprus reginae. The sequence goes on along the minus strand of NC_091961.1, from coordinate 7,961,867 downwards.
ACAGACAATGTGGCGACCAGGGCCCACCTAAATCATCAGGGGGGCACGAAGTCACAGTGTCTCATGGTCGAGACTACTGCCCTCTTCGATTGGGCCGAAATTCATCTGGCTTCCTTAACGGCGGAACACATTGCGGGGACCAGCAATGTGCAAGCGGACTGGTTGAGCAGGGCTACCCTAGACCCTTCAGAATGGCGACTCGCCCCGGCTCTTTTCAACAGCATAGTCCTCCGCTTCGGTTCCCCATCGGTGGATCTTTTTGCAACCCCGGACAACGCCCAATTGACCAGGTTCTATTCCCAGTTTCCAACGCCAAGAGCGGAAGGGGTCAATGCACTGTTGTCTCCCTGGCCCAGGGATCTGCTTTACGCATTTCCACCAACGTGCCTTATTCAAAGAACATTGGACAAGATGGTTCGGGAAAGAGCGGAGTTGATATTAGTGGCCCCCCATTGGCCGAGACGCCCTTGGTTTGCCGACCTGATAGCCTTTTCTGTGTCTCCCCCGTGGAGGATTCCAGATTGCGAAATATCGTTGAGCCAGGGGTCAGTTTGTCATCCGAACCCTCAATGGTTCCAGCTGACCGCCTGGCACTTGAGAGGATCAGATTGAGAAACCAATGTATACCGGACAATGTCGTATCTACCATGCAGGCTGCTCGTCGTTCGTCTATGGTACGGATTTACCAGGCTACATGGGCGGCCTTTTGTAAATTTTACTTAGAGCAGCATTCTGACCCTCAACACGCCTCGGTTATTCTGGTGTTGCAGTTCCTGCAAGCAGGAGTTGATAGAGGTCTGGCACCAAATACCTTGAAAAGGCAGATAGCTGCTCTCGCGACCATTGTGCAGGTGCCTCAATCTCGTTCTCTGGCACAACACCCTTGGGTACGGGATTTTATTAAAGGAGCAATCAACTCCCACTCACCTCAGATACATAGGTTCCCGACTTGGGACTTGTCTCTCGTGTTGAAAGCTCTTACTGCACCTCCCTTTGAGCCGCTAAGGTCTATTCCGCTTCGACTGCTAACATTTAAGACTGCATTTCTTGTGGCGATCACATCAGCACGCCGAGTGTCCGAATTGTCGGCTCTGTCTACTCGATCGGAATTGTGCGTGTTCCACTCGGACAGAGTTGTGTTGAGACTGGACCCGGCCTTTATACCCAAGGTCAACTCTGGATTTCACAGATCACAGGAATTGGTCCTTCCTGACTTTTGCACACATGGCCAACATCCTTTGGAGTTGAGGTGGCACAAGGTGGATGTTAGGAGGGCCTTAAAGATTTATATCAGAAGGACTGCTCAGTTTCGGAAAACTGAGAGGATGTTTGTATCATTTGCTCAAAGGTCTATGGGACTTGGGGTCTCCTCGAAATCCATTAGTCGCTGGCTTAGGGATTGTATTGCGGAAGCGTACAAAGCTAGGTCTCAATCTCCTCCGGCTGGGATAACTGCACATTCCACCAGAAGTGCGGCTACGTCTGCAGCATGGAATACCCAAGCATCTATTGAGGACATTTGTAAGGCAGCGACTTGGGCTTCGCCTACAACCTTCATCCATCATTATAGACTTGACTCGGTAGCCTCGGCTGAAGCTTCCTTTGGGAGGCGTGTGTTGCAGAGGGTGTGTTCCTCTCCGTCGACCGTGGCACAGCCTTTTCCCTCCCAGGGGATGTGAACTTTGGTATATCCCATGTTGGACTCTCCTTCCCAGTGCAGTGGAGAAGGACCATTGTACATACCTGAACGGTCTTCTCGATGCACTGGAAGGAGAGTCCAAACCCACCCGGCGTAGTTGCCAGGTAGCCGGAGTAATTGGGTTTGCGAGGTTTAAAAGTTAATTGTTATATGGTTAAGGTTCAATAAATTGTGTTACCTTTATACTGTCTTCGTTTCTAAAACTGAGGTATTGGGGGATGCTAAGGGGCGGTGACTACCTCGTATTTAAATATTTAAATTAACTCAGTCTCTACCAATAGGATTGGTAATTACCCATGTTGGACTCTCCTTCCAGTGCATCGAGAAGACCGTTCAGGTATGTACAACGGTCCTTCTCCCGCTCCCCTGGTCCAGCCTACTCCATCCCTGCCTGATTAGTTTGTTGGACTTTCCTAAGCAGCGCATTAGAGAAGAGCCATTTATCTACCTGAACAGTCTTCTTGATGCGTTGCATGGAGAGTCCAAATCCACCCGGCCTGTTGGCCCAGGGTCGCAGTTTGTTGTTGCTGTTGCCTTTCTTCTGTTCTTAATAAAGTTCTTGTTGACTTTCACTACGCCTTTGTTTCTTTAATCTGTCTTCCTAGGCAGCTATAGGGCATTACCTAATCAAACATTTCAATTTAAAACTCAGACCCTACCAATCAGACTGAAGTATAACTCATGTTGGACTCTCCACGCAGCGCATCGAGAAGACTGTTCAGGTAAGTCAACGGCTCTTTAATGATGTAAGCCGCCCTGAGTCCCATTGGAGAAGTCAAATTAATTAAATTAAATTTGTAATTCACTGACTATTTTATTTGTGCAAATCGTTGCATTTTTTGTAAATCCTTACAATTAATTGCAATTATTTAAAAGTGGCTTTCATTGAAAAGGCATTAAAAGTTTTCCTTTATCCTTACCTTATTGTTGGAGCCATAATGCATTTTTTAGGTTGGCAAACACAGGGACCTGTGTCATGCTCGATGCCCAGATTATGACCCATCTCATGGGCCATTGTAGATGCAATAACATTTTCTAATTTGCTATGATCCTGAAGGAAAAAAGAACACTCTGTTTATTGTTTGTCCATAAAGAAACTGAAAGTGAATCTAATTATTAGCCAAAAATTTATTTATTGGCTAAAACTGGTGACTACATGACACATTTTAAGTCATCTCAGAATTTATCTAGCTCTTCTGAACCCATGTTTGCTCACCAAGACTCCAGAACATGCACAAATATATCCAGAAGAAAAATGTAAAGTCCAGAAAGTACGGCACAGGAGAACATCAAAACCTATGCGTCCATATGGTAACTGCATTTATTTAGTTTGAGTTTTATTGGATTTATATGCCGCCCCTCTCCAAAAACTTGGGCGGCTAACAACAATCATAAACAATGTACAATAAAAATCCAATACTAAAAGCAAATTTAAAACCCCTTAATATATAAAAACATACATACATACAAGCATACCATATATACAGTTGTGACGGCCTAGGGGGAGAAAAAGTCTTAATTCCCCCATGCCTGGTGGCAGAGGTGGGGTTTAAGGAGCTTACGAAAGGCAAGGAGGGTGGGGGCAATTCTGATCTCTGGGGGGAGTTGGTTCCAGAGGGTCAGGGCCGCCACAGAGAAGGCTCTTCCCCTGGGTCCCGCCAAGTGGCATTGTTTAATTGACGGGACCCGGAGAAGACCCACTCTGTGGGACCTAACTGGCTGCTGGGATTCATGCGGCAGAAGGCGGTCCCTGAGGTAATCTGGTCCGGTGCCATGAAGGGCTTTATAGGTCATAACCAACACTTTGAATTGTGACCGGAAACTGATCGGCAACCAATGCAGACTGCGGAGTGTTGGTGTGACATGGGCATACTTAGGGAAGCCCATGATTGCTCTCGCAGCTGCATTCTGCACGATCTGAAGTTTCTGAACACTTTTCAAAGGTAGCCCCATGTAGAGAGCATTACAGTAGTCGAGCCTCGAGGTGATGAGGGCATGAGTGACTGTGAGCAGTGACTCCCGGTCCAAATAGGGTCGCAACTGATGCACCAGGCGAACCTGGATGAACGTCCCCCTCGCCACAGCTGAAAGATGTTTCTCTAATGTGAGCTGTGGATCGAGGAGGACGCCCAAGTTGCGGACCCTCTCTGAGGGGGTCAATGATTCTCCCCCCAGGGTGATGGACGGACAGATGGAATTGTCCTTGGGAGGCAAGACCCACAGCCACTCCGTCTTGTCTGGGTTGAGTTTGAGTTTGTTGACACCCATCCAGGCCCCAACAGCCTCCAGGCACCGGCACATCACTTCCACTGCTTCGCTGACTGGACATAGTTACTAAAACTTAAATGCAACTTCAGTTCAGAAGTATTCAGGGGTTTTTGTGAGAGTTAATACTTCAGAAATTCTGAAGTCCTAAACATATTTAAAAATGAGTTGTTCTTTCTGAATAAAAATTAAAACCTTCTTGAGGAAACAGCCTTACTTAGGATTACTTCATACTACCTGAATATTAACTCTGGTTATTAAGAAAAAAAATCTTTATGACTTTTGTTTTATTTTTTTATTGCCATGCCTCACCATTCTTTCTATGTGAATAATAAACTAAATTTATTGTTTCTCAATAAATGCATAGCATTATCATAACTAATATGGTTTTCTTGCAGGATTTTAAAATACTGGAGCTTTTTTTTTTCTTTTTAAGAATCTTTTTAATTCAAATCTATGGCAACCTAGAGCCTAAATTTCTTGGTGATTTATGTTTGTTATTACAATTGCTAAAAATATTGTTCAGACGTATTATTCAAAAGTATTGTAACCTGATTTGACCTGCTCATTTGCCAATCGGAGCACAGTTTGACTTCTCCTGACCCAGAAACATTATAATATATTGTCACCTTCTGAAAAATAGGTCATTTTATACAAAAAGCTCAATCTACAAGATGTCTAGAACGCTTTGTGCCAAAATGCCATCAGTTGAGTTAGGACCTGGAGATGTCAAATCCACAAATAAATATACAGTGATACCTCGTCTTACAAACGCCTCATCATACAAACTTTTCGAGATACAAACCCGGGGTTTAAGATTTTTTTGCCTCTTCTTACAAACTATTTTCACCTTACAAACCCACCACGGCCGCTGGGATGCCCCACCTCTGGACTTACGTTGCCAGCGAAGCGCCCGTTTTTGCGCTGCTGGGATTCCCCTGAGGCTCCCCTCCAGTGAGGGGAGCCTCAGTGAAATCATAGCATCGCAAAAACACAGAGGTGGCGTTTCGAGGACATTGGTGTTTTTGCGATGCTGCGATTTCACTGATGCTTCCTTCACTAGGAAACCCCACCTCCGGACTTTTGTTGCCAGCGAAGTGCTCATTTTTGCGATGCTGGGATTCCCCTGCAGCATCTCAAAAACACGAAAGTCCAGAGGTGGGGTTTCCCATGGAAGGGAGCCTGGGGGGGAATCCCAGCAGCACAAAAACGGGCGCTTCGGCTGGCAAAAGGGGTGAATTTTGGGCTTGCACGCATTAATCGCTTTTCCATTGATTCCTATGGGAAACATTGATTCATCTTACAAACTTTTCACCTTAAGAACCTCATCCCGGAACCAATTAAGTTTGTAAGACAAGGTATCACTGTACATGAAAATAATGTGGATCAAAACTAAGAAGACACTCTATTTGTAAAAAAAGTTATTCCTGTATACAGGTTTTCACTTGAGTATGAATAGGTAACAGTTATCCTTTCTACTAACCTGAACAATTGCTGAAGAATCCTTCGGCTTACAGAGACTACCTACGTATCCATATCCTACAGTTTGTCCATTGAAGTTAATGCCCCTAAAAGAAAAAAGGGGAAGGGGATAAAATTTATTTATTTATTTATTTATTAGATTTGTATAAAACAGCATATGACAAATCTAATATTTAAAATAACTAAAACCCTTATTAAAAATCAAACATACACACAAACATACCATGCATAAATTGTATAGGCCTAGAGGGAAGGAATATCTCAGTTCCCCCATGCCTGATGACAGAGGTGGGTTTTAAGGAGCTTACGAAAGGCGAGGAGGGTGGGGGCAATTCTGATCTCTGGGGGGAGCTGGTTCCAGAGGGTCGGGGCTGCCAGAGAGAAGGCTCTTCTCCTGGGTCCCGCCAGATGACTATGTGACTATGGAAGCATCATTGGACAAAGTTGGCTTCTTAGCTGTGCTATTGCTAAGCACTATAAATAGATTGAGTATTTTATTATTTTAGTCTATTCTTGGTTTATCCGTTGTGTAATGCAAGCATTCATTTAATTGATGCAGAATGGGAACCAAAACATTAAAAATGCATTTGTAAGTTACAGCCAAAATATAGCAGGATAATCATTTGATTTTCAATTTTAATTCTAGGTTAGGGGTCTGCAAGACTCAAAGAGCCATTTGGATCTGTTTCCCACAAAAAAGAAAATACCAGGAGCCTCAAACCTGGGTGGGTGTGGCCAACTCAATGTTATTTCCTCCCAATCAGTCACACGAACCTCCTCAGCCACAGCTACCCAGGTTTTGTGACTCCCAATGTTTTCTCTCTGTGTGTATGTCTTTCTCTGTGTCTTTGTCTCTGTCTTTCTCTATCACTCTTTCCTGCTCCCTCCCCCTCTCTCATGTCTCTCTCTATCTCCCAGGCTAGACGAGGAGTGACTGGAAGGGGAGGGCGAGGGGTAGGACCAGCTAGTGGTGGGTTCAGCTGACAGGGAGCCACAGCCAGGGGACAAAAGAGCCACATATCAAGTTGAGTGTTTGACCTGCAATCATTCAAGGACTTCTCAAAATCAGCTCTCATCTACCAAGAAATGCAGCTGCAAGAGCAATTATGGGCTTCCCTAAATATGCCCATGTCACACCAACACTCCGCAGTCTGCATTGGTTGCCGATCAATTTCCGGTCACAAATCAAAGTGTTGGTTATGACCTATAAAGCCCTTCATGGCACCGGGCCAGGTTATCTCCGGGACCGCCTTCTGCCGCAGGAATCCCAGCGACCAATTAGGTCCCACAGAGTGGGCCTTCTCCGGGTCCCGTCAACTAAACAATGTCGTTTGGCGGGACCCAGGGGAAGAGCCTTCTCTGTGGCGGCACCGGCTCTCTGGAACCAACTCCCCCCAGAGATTAGAATAGCCCCCACCCTCCTCGCCTTTCGTAAGCTTCTTAAGACCCACCTCTGTCATCAGGCATGGGGGAATTAAGATATTCTTTCCCCCTAGGCTTCTACAATTTATGTATGGTACATTTGTATGTATGATTGGTTTTAAAATAAGGGTTTTTAGCTACTTTAGTATTGGATTGTTGCATGTTGTTTTTACCACTGTTGTTAGCCGCCCCGAGTCTACAGAGAGGGGCAGCATACAAATCCAATAAAATGAAATGAAATGAAATGAAAAAAAAAAGTGGTTGACTTTGACTCAGAGATATAGTTCACATATAGTTTAAAGTATACAACATAGAGCAAAAGCTCTGTGCAAGCATTAAGCATCCCATAATTCTCCACTCCCAGACTCCCCCACTCCCTCTCCCCCAATGAGACTTACGTGAGTAACTGAGCATTATCGTGATTTCTGCGTGGCAGCAAAACTGTTTTTCTCCAGTTTCCAAATAAGTCCACAGTGACATCCACATCTGACTGCACACTAATCATATCTCGGTGGGACCAAATTTCTATGCCAATCAGTGCTATATGAATCCCGAGAGCTCTGTAAATCTGTCAGGTGGGACATGGTAGCAATCAGAAACTCAAACACAATTGATAAATCTTTCAAGATTAAAAAGAAACTGACGAAAGGCTTCTAGAGGCAGGTGAAAAAATTAGATCTAGGCATCAATAGAAGAGAAATCTCTGGAGCTCAAGGTTGAATTGTGGAATCCTTAGTGCTTTCTCAGTTTGATGCTTTGCTTACTCAAGTAAATTGTTTAACCAGATAATGAAATGTCTGCAAGAAAACCACCAAGCAGGAGAAATAATTAAAATAATAAAAAGAAGCAGGTGGTTATTCTCTGTAATCAGGAACAGAAGAGGAGGGGGACTAAAGGGAGATTTGACTCATTGATCTTCCCATTGTCTCCCTGATTCTAACTTATCATTAACAGTAAAAATGAAAACAAGGCTAATAAGACACTACAATATGAGTGTATCTCCTCCAGGGTACCACCAACTCAAATCGAGTTCCTCTCTTAGCCCTGCTGTTCTGCTCAAAAACGCATCCTAAAGTTCTGTTCCCGGGTCAATTTGACCTGGACCGAAAATTGTTCATTTTAGGTACTTATATTTGGTCTTTTTGAAAGCGTTTTTCACTTGGAAACTAGTTTGAACATTTCTGCACAGAATGAAATGAAAATTGAACTGAAAAAAAAATCAATGGTTATTGGTTTATTTTGCTCATAAAAGGCAGCCCCCATGCTTATACTCAAGTAGGTTTATACTAGAGTATAAGACCTTATGGTCTTATATTAGAAAATAAACCGATAAGCATCAATTTTTTCAGTTCACTTATATTTTTATTATGATCAGGAATGTTCAATTTTGTATATCAAACTTTTTTGGGGGAAATCCCTTGGAGATTTGTAGCCTAAAAAAAATATAAACTGACATAAAATGCTCAAAAATGGGGGCAGGGGCTTTTTGATCAAAATAAACCAATAAGCATCATTTTTTTCAGTTCAATTTTCATATCATTGTGTGCCGAAATGTTCAAACTAGTTTACCAGCAAGAAAGGGTTTCAAAAAGACCAAATTTAAGTACCTAAAAATATTTTTAAAAATATACGACCCAAAACAGTAAAAGTGTAAGTTTTTTCCCCCAATAAATATTTTCCCCACCCCCCAAAAATATTTTCTCTATCCCCAAAAAATATTTTCCCCACCCCCAAAAATATTTTAATGATGATCAGCAATGTTAAATTTAGTAAATCAATGCCTAATATATTAAAAATATTTTGAATTTGGAGCCTAAAAAAAAATTAAAGTGAAAATGGTTGCAAGCAGCCGAGGGTATGTGGGGAGGAGGCCTTATTTCTGATTAAAAAACCCAATAAGCATCATTTTTTTTCCAGTTCATTTATATTTTTCTTATGTTCAAAAATGTTCAGACTACCAATCCCACACCAACTTTAGTAAAATTGAATGCATTTTGCAGGCTAAACTATCTATAAATTGAAAAAAAGATCACAAAAAAGGGGGTGGCCTTTTATGAGCAAAATAAACCAATAAGCATCAATTATTTCAGTTCAATTTTCATATCATTGTGTGCAGAAATGTTTAGACTACCTTCCAAGTGAAAAACGTTTTCAAATTGACCCAACATAAGCACCTCAAATGAAGAATTCTTGGTCCGGGTCAGGCTGACCCGGGAACAGAACTTTAGGAACTTTTTTTTCAGCAAGAAAGAAGCCCCCCACCCCAAAAAAATTCTCATAGAGAGAACCCCTGAAATGATGCAAAGTCATGAAATTTCAAGTTTCAGATATACAGGAAAAATTTTTTACGGGGGCTCAAACTTTGATTTTGGGTCTCACAGACCCGAACATAACAGCAGGGTTAAGACTTATTTTCAGGGATCAATTTCATAATCAATTGAGCTTGGAATAGGCTGACTGTCCATCTCTTTCTAATGCCCAAGTTCAGGGCCATTCTTCAAAGAACAGTCCTCAAAGAATCCAGCTATAGGTATAGTTCTGATTGAATTATTGCAACTTTTTTGGAGCCATTCCTCAAAGAGTTCAGAGCCATTCCTCAAAGAACAGTCCTCAAAGAATCCAGCTATAGGTGTAGTTCTGATTGAATTCTTGCAACTTTTTTGGATTTCCATCCCCCTCAACACAGTGACTGTATTCACATAAGAGGCTTGTTAACTTAATTACTGAATTAACCCATTTTATCCCCCCCCCCTTATATGCTGGATCACCAGCTGGCCAAATGTCCTAGTTTTGCCTCATTCCAAGCCACAAAAATTAGCATTCTTACATAAGTCCATCTCCTAGCTTTCTTTACCTGGTTAAGTGTGTTGTGTGAACATAGTGAAAATCTGGGATGGCGCTGAGAGAAGTTTAAATCTAACGAGTGAAATAATTTTTTTGCCATGTCCTCTTACCTTATTTAACCCATTGGCAATTTCATATACTCTTGTTGTTATAGTGTTTAAATTGCCACTATATTTCTTGTACTACAGAAAAGACAAAAAAAGTTAAGATGAGTTCATAATTATAGGAAGAAGGGAGAGAAGGAGGGAGAGAAGTAATCATTGAATTTGGTGATTTAAACAAAAATATTTTTTATCCAAGTAGTCTCTTAACTCTTAATATTAGTTGGGTCCAATAACAAAAACATGTCAAAGTTTATAATGAAGCACATGTTAATTCAATTGGATGTTTTTTAATGTCTTCAAAAATGGCCACATTAAAAAAGGCAGAAACAAAATGTTGCACTCAATTCAGAAAGAAAATGGAATGATATCCAGGGTACTTACCATTAGATTATCCACAACTATGAAAAGCTCAATGTATTTTTGGGTGTTCAAGTATGCTGCTTCCTAAACAGAACAATAAACAAAAGGTTGTTTAGACATTTATTTATTTATTTATTTTTATTTATTTATTTAGTCCAATACACAATAAGGGTTTTAGTGGATATATATATATATATATATATCAAGAATAGTCCTAAAAATGCGAGTTCCAGGTATATGTGTGAATGATGAGGCAGCAGCCCTAGGTGCAGACCTAGGACGAGGGCATGGGCAAAAAAATTGCAAGAGCAGACATGTACCACCATAGAAAGTAACAACGGTAATGGGTGGAAGGAAGTAATATCAAATACCTCTAAAGCATTGCCTCGTAACTCTACCTCCTCCCTTGGGGAGGGAAATAAGCAACAGACACGAGTAAAAGCGGTAGTTCCCCCTTTAACCAGCATGATTAAGCCTACAATTAGGCTTGCTGCAGAGGGGAGGGAAGGGTGTGGCCCAGTGACGCGGGCTATGAGCAGACTGAGTAATGCTTTATAAATGTGTTTGTCTCCCACGGCATTTTAAAACTCTGACGAAGTTAGCAGCACGCTAACGAAAGCTAAGTTGTTTTATTAAAGTTTTTATGTTCCGGTGATCGAGATGGCTGCTGCCTCATCATTCACATATATATATATATATATATATATATATATATATATATATATATATATATATATATATATATATATGTAGATTGTTCTGAGTTCGGGTTTTACCCTGTGTAATATTTTGCATGTAATATTACATGCAAAATATTACACAGGGCAAAACCCGAACTCAGAACAATCTACATACATATACCCGTGAAAATTTACGAAAACAAATATATATATATATATATGCATACACACACACACACATATATACACACACATAGTAAAATACATGATGAAGGTTATAGAGGAGATACTCATAGTAAAATATATTTAAGAAATAATAGAAAAGAACATATAGTAATAGAACATATCAATGAAACAATCGAAGAAGAGATATAGGAATAGAAGAAAGGTATAGGAGATATAGGAGAGCAATAGGACAGGGCATTCTAATGCACTTGTACTCGCCCCTTACTGACCTCTTAGGAATCTGGATAGGTCAACCATAGATAATCTAAGGGTAAAGTGTTGGGGGTTTGGGGATGACACTATGGAGTCCGGTAATGAGTTCCATGCTTTGACAACTCGGTTACTGAAGTCATATTTTTTACAGTCAAGTTTGGAGCGGTTAATATTAAGTTTAAATCGTGTGCTCTTGTGTTGTTGTGGTTGAAGCTGAAGTAGTCGCCGACAGGCAGGACGTTGCAGCATATGAGCTTGTGGGCAATACTTAGATCTTGTTTAAGGCGTCTTAGTTCTAAACTTTCTAGGCCCAGGATTGAAAGTCTAGTCTCGTAGGATATTTTGTTTCAAGTGGAGGAGTGAAGGGCTCTTCTGGTGAAGTATCTTTGGACATTTTCAAGGGTGTTAATGTCTGAGATGCGATATGGGTTCCAAACAGATGAGCCTTATTCGAGGATGGGTCTGGCAAAAGTTTTGTAAGTTCTGGTAAGTAGTGTGAGATTGCCAGAGCAGAAGCTACGTAGGATTAGGTTTACAACTCTTAAAGCCTTCTTGGCTATATCGTTGCTTTGGCACTTAAATCTTTTGTTATTAGTATACCAAGGTCTTTAACCGAGTGGGGATTATCTGTGATAATTTGATTATTCAGTACGTATTTGGAGTTCAGATTCTTCTTCCCAATGTGCTCCCAGCAGCCAAAAAGAATCTTGGTCATTCTTAGATAATCGGAAAACTGATTGCTATATTCCCTGGTCAAAATATCTGACCTTTCAGAAATATTGGTTCTTTGAAGAAGATATTTATAGGGAGACACCTTGTTACAATTTTAGCACCTAGAGCAGGTGCTAAATCCCTTGGCCATGGCCTTCTACTGAGACTTGAAAATGGTGGCTGAGCATTGGCATGACCATGTTCATCTTCAGCACACATCCATGGCTAGCGAGAAATTATGGATGGACTTGTTTTATTTGGACAAGTATTTGTATTTTGTATTTGTATTTATTAGATTTGTATGCCGCCCCTCTCCGCAGACTCGGGGCGGCTCACAACAGTGACAAAAACAATATATATTGACAAATCTAATAATTAAAATATAAGATAACAATTTCACATTTTTTAAAAAATCTAAAAGCAAGGAACCCCAATATAAAAAACATACATATAGTCATATCATGCACTAGAACTACATAGGCAGGGGGAGATGTCTCAGTTCCCCCATGCTTGATGACAGAGGTGGGTTTTAAGGAGTTTACGAAAGGCAAGGAGGGTGGAGGCAATTCTAATCTCCGGGGGGAGTTGGTTCCAGAAGACCGGGGCCGCCACAAAGAAGGCTCTTCCCCTGGGCCCCGCCAAATGACATTGTTTTGTTGATGGGACCCGGAGAAGGCCCACTCTGTGGGACCTAACCAGTCGCTGGGATTCGTGCGGCAGAAGGCGGTCGCGGAGATACCCTGGTCCGGTGCCATGAAGGGCTTTATAGGTGATAACCAACACTTTGAATTGTGACCGGAAACTGATCGGCAACCAATACAGACTGCGGAGTGTTGGTGTTACATGGGCATACTTAGAGAAGCCCATAATTGCTCTCGCAGCTGCATTCTGCACGATCTGAAGTTTCCGAACACTTTTCAAAGGTAGCCCCATGTAGAGAGCGTTAAAGTAGTCGAGCCTCGAGGTGATGAAGGCATGAGTGACTGTGAGCAGTGACTCCCGGTCCAAATAGGGCCGCAACTGATCCACTGCTCACACATATGGAGCTGAACCCCATTCCTCATGCAGAACCATCTCCTCTCCCCCTTTGCCAGTCCACAAAGCTGGAAACGCTGGGGAATTCTGAGTCAGAGAATGTGCCGATCAGGTGGGGGTTCCTCTTTGCTGGCATTACTGGTGATAGGCATGGGTACATACATGTTGGCATGAGATTCGGCTTCTGTGCATGTGCCAGAAGCCAAATGTTTTGTAAAGACCCATGCGCAAGCAAGATTTTGGCAATTTTTGCTTCCACACATGTGCAGAAGCAAAAAACCTGGCAAAAATCACCAAAATCTTACTCGTTTATGTGTCCTCACATGAGATTTGGCTTCTGGCATATGCACGCCCAGCACCATTTTTGCTACCAGGATGCTCTATTGGGCTGTACTGGCTGCAACCCACTACTGGTGCCAATGCATTATAGAGCACAAAGCACATTACACAATGGATTGTCAAGCAGCAAGAAAAGTCACCTTTAAAAAAAGTTTGTCGTGACACAAACCAACTTCTTTGTATTAATATGGTGTGGCACCTGTTTCTACTTAATTTGTTTTTGGAATTCATGATGCCAACTGTAAAGATAAATTTATATAAGAATACTTAGATCTGAACAGAATTTAATAGGACTAGAAACAAGCATGTGAAGAAATTGCTTTCCTTGACCTATTTTTCAGCCTGATACTCCAATGGCTTTCTCATTTTATTTATTTATTATTTATTTTATTTATTTATTATTTAGATTTGTATGCCGCCCCTCTCCGCAGACTCGAGGCGGCTCACAACAAAGTGAAAACAATTTACAACAAATCTAAATTACTATTTAAAAATATTTTAAAAACCCCATTTTCTAAACAAACATATATACAGACATACCATTCATAAATTGTAAATGCCCAGGGGAGTTGTCTCAGTTCCCCCATGCCTGACGACAAAGGTGGGTCTTAAGGAGCTTACGAAAGGCGAGGAGAGTAGGGGCAGTTCTAATCTCCGGGGGGAGTTGGTTCCAGAGGTCCGGGGCCGCCACAGAGAAGGCTCTTCCCCTGGGGCCCGACAACTGACATTGTTTAGTTGACGGGACCCAGAGAAGGCCCACTCTGTGGGACCTAATCGGTCGCTGGGATTCGTGCGGCAGCAGGCGGTCTCAGAGATATTCTGGTCCAATGCCATGAAGGGCTTTAAAGGTTTTCCCTTCCATTTCTTTAAAAAAGGATCTCAACCAATCATATGAGAAACATGATGATGTGATCATGCTATGTAACCATTTCAACCTTCTAAATGGTCAAAGATTTTTATCCTTTTTTTTTTTTTGATGTTGCTCAAGATTGTTTCAATGAAATGACCAGGACCTTTATGGAGACGAGATCATTTATGATAAAGGACCAGTTAAGAACCAATTAAACATTATGTATATAACCACAACTTGCTGAGGATAAAGAATTTGGAAATGGGATCTCCTCCCTTATGAATTCTATCTAGTCATTCCCCCAAAAGAATTTCTCTTTTACTTTACATTTTAGAAACAAGTAAATGAATCCCTATTCTCTAACCATTGTATATACCTGACAGTTTAATATAAGACTTACTTCAAAAGTATAAGTCCTCTGAGGGCTCATTTCAATTGACTCATCTGATTCCCAAGTAGTGTGGGGTACCCCACAGGTTTTGGGGGTCTCATCCTCTTTTTCTAGACTGTCATATTTATAGATTGCATGGGCTTCACTGTCGGAAAGCTTCAAAGGTTCGATAAAGTATGTCTCCCCTTGATGGTTGAAATGTCCTCTGTAAAACAATGTAGAAAAGGGTGGCCAGAAATGGTGGTCAGTAGAGGAGAATATTGTCAGTTTGGGAATGGCCTGCACTGATGACATTACCTAGTTGGGTAATAAAATGTCTGCAAGGAAACAACTATGCTCTGAGAGTCATTTTTAACTAAAAACCAACATTCCTAACGTTTTTGAATCCTCCTTAAAACTCACTGAAATATTTATTTTCTATCTTCAGAAATCGTATCACTTTCTTATGCTTCCCAAAGATACGGCTATAATCTGTAAAATACACCTAATACAACCAGGAACTTATCTGTACAGAATTTGTATAGAGAAAGTTTGGCACGGAATCCAGTATTGCATATTAATTAGAGTTTTCTAACATTTCTATCTATGCAAATATAAAACTAAACCTATTGAAAGAGTTTGTTCTTGTATAAAATTTAATTTCATGACTCTGAAATACTTTATATCACATGTGTGTCTGAGTGTGTGTTTGTAACATATTTTTACTGATAATGAAAAGGAAGGGAGACTACTGTAGATCTATTTTGGGGTTATTTGCCTTCATCAGGTAGCCACGCCCTTTTTACTGGATTTTGAACCCAGGGCCTCTGCTTTGTAAGGCAGAGGTCTTAGACAATAGGCTACAGGCTCAACTCCTGTATCAGCTTGTACCATACAGTATATATAGAGTTCTCCTTAAAAATAGTACAGGATTTGGCTGTGGTCAAGGAAATAAAACCAGGCCGACCTGATAGCAATTATAAGATAAGATGCAGGACGACCAAGATATTTAATAAAGAATGGAAATATGAATTATAAATAAATTGGCAAGCATCAGCTTATAGAGGGCAATGTAGGATAAGATGAATAACAATGCAGAGTAACAAAGAACTGGAAGCTAAAAAATATGATGAGTGGTTGCAGGAACCAGGTACATCTAGTCTAAGGAAGAGAAGGACTAAGTGACATGATAACAGTTTTCCAATATTTAATGGGCTAAGAGGAGGACAATCTATTCTCCAAACCACCTGAAGGAAGGACAAGAAACAATGGATGGACACTAGTCAAGGAAAGAATTTTAAATTTTAAATTGTAAATTATTAGATTTGTCAGGAATTGTTTTTATTGTATTGTGAACCGCCCCGAGTCTACGGAGAGGGGCGGCATACAAATCTAATAAATGAATGAATGAATGAATGAATGAATAAACAAACAAACAAACAAACAAATAAATAAACAAATAAATAAAAAGAAGCAACCTAGAACTAAGGAGAAATTTCCTGACAGTTGGAATAATTAACCAGTGAAAAGGTTTACCTTCAGACATTGTAGGTGTTCAATGACAACTGGTTTTTAAAAGGAGATTGACAATCATTTGTCCAGCATGTTATAATTCTCCTACCTGAGCAGGAGGTTGAGCTAGAAGACATCCTTTACAATTCTTTTATTCCACCATTTACCATCCTTTATTATTATGTTGTTGTTATGTTATATACCACCATTTCATTTATTCCTCCACCGCATGGACACTGTCTCTGTACAAAGGGGATCTTTTAGTGTCTTCCTTCAATAACAGCTGTTGGGAGGATGTTGAATCTGACTAATGATAAGGACCTTCTGAATTTTGGGATCTTTACACAGCTAAGATATCTAGCCAGTTGGAGAAGGTATGAAGAGTGACTCAAGTAAATGTTTCTGGGTAGAACTGAAAAGTCTGCTATGCACAAAGGAGACATGGGCGCCTTTCAGACAAACCTGATTTAGTTGCCTAGTGTCTCTATTGCAGTCTTGCCATTCAACCAAACTCTTTCTAAATTCTGCAGAAATCACACACAATTAATTTTCATGAAAAACTGATGTCCTTCATTTTAGGTTCGAGCTATGACAACTCCAAGAGCAGTATTTTCTTCTTAATAAAACAAATAAAAGATAAGAAGCTATCTTACTTCAAGCCATTGCATGCGCTAATGACCGCAGATGAGTCGGGATCATTCTGAAGGTGTCCATGATAATAGCAGTGATCCTATATGGGGACAAGAGGATTACACTGGTTAAAGCTCATTTGTAGTGTGATTTGATGAGCAGAAGTGCAGTTCCAATATATGAGGATTATCTGAAAGGTTACAAGGCATGTAGCTCTCGCGGGAAGTGTTCGTGGGGGAACACCGAGTCTACCCGAGTCTACGGAGAGGGGTGGCATACAAATCCAGTAAATAAATAAATGAATGAATGAATGAATGAATGAGTTTATTTATTTATTTATTGGATTTGTATGCCGCCCCTCTCCGCAGACTCGGGGCGGCTAACAACAATGATAAAAAACAACATGTAACAATCCAATTTAATAAAACAACTAAAAACCCTTATTATAAAAACCAAACATACGCACAAACATACCATACATAACTTGTAATGGCCTAGGGCAAGGAATATCCTAACTCCCCCTTGCCTGGCGACAAAGGTGGGTCTTGAGTAATTTGCGAAAGACAAGGAGGGTGGGGGCCGTTCTAATCTCTGGGGGGGAGTTGATTCCAGAGGGCTGGGGCTGCCACAGAGAAGGCTCTTCCCCTGGGGCCCGCCAAACAACATTGTTTGGCCAACGGGACCCGGAGAATACCAACTCTGTGGAACCTTATCGGTCACTGGGATTCGTGCGGTAGAAGGCGGTTCCGGATGTATTCTGTCCCAATGCCATGTAGGGCTTTATAGGTCATAACCAACACTTTTAATTGTGACTGGAAACTGATCGGCAGCCAGTGTAGGCCACGGAGTGTTGCAGAAACGTGGGCGAATCTAGGAAGCCCCACGATGGCTCTCGCGGCCACATTCTGCACGATCTGAAGTTTCCGAACACTTTTCAAAGGTAGCCCCATGTAGAGAGCGTTGCAGTAATCGAACCTCGAGGTGATGAGGGCATGAGTGACTGTGAGCAATGACTCCCGGTCCAAATAGGGCCGCAACTGGTGCACCATGTTATTACTATCATGTAGCGGGAAGCTAGCAAAAGCGAAGGAGCAGTGCCCGTGATCAGTAGATCATCAACTGGCATTGTGGTGAAGGTTAGAGATGAGGGTCCTCATTCCGTTTCCATCCAAGTGTGTAGTGCACGCTGTAACACACTACCTGAATGCTAAGGGCACGAAAGTTGCTGCGATGGGTGCCCAAGATGCTTACTGAAGCACACAAAATTGACAGAGTCATTGATGCCTGAGAATTTCTTGATCATTTTGGGATTGAAGGCGAGGCTTTTCTCAACTGTATAGTGACAGGAGATGAAACCTGGGCTTATCCCCATACAACAGAGAGCAGATGTCAATCAATTTATTTTATTTATTTATTTATTTATTATTTGGATTTGTATGCCGCCCCTCTCCGAAGACAGTGGCGCCATACCCATCCTCCTTCAGCCAAAAAAATTCAAAAATCAGCAATTGGTGATAAAAATCTTGGGCACTCATCAAACACAAATCTTGGGCACCCATCGCAGCAGCGTTCGTGCCCTTAGTGTTTAGATAGCGTATTACAGTGTGCAATTCACACTTGGGGGGAAACGGAATGAGGACCCTCATCTCTAACTATCGCCACAATGCCAGTCGATGATCACTGACCACTGGCAATGCTTGTTCGCTTCTGCTGGCTTCCTGCTACACAATAGTAATACCAAATTTCCCTGCGAACATTCCCAAGAGCTACACGCCTTGTAACCTTACCCTCGTATTCCACCACTTCAGTGAAATAAGGAGCAAGACAGAAACTAGTCAAGAATATTTGATTGAAGAGGACAAAAAAAAAAATGCTTGGTATTGATTGTTCCAAAATGAACATACGATTAAACACGAGTCTCCATAAAAACAAGTCACACTCCAGAGAGAGATACCAATTAATTGTTATTTTCTTGAGCCCACACAATGAAAGTTTGAAGAAATATACACAGAGATATAATTCCTAGCATCATCTGGAAACAGGATCCGCGTAGACATTAAAGTCAGGAGATTTCTGTTACACACTAAATTGGAGCAATTTGTATGAACTTCGAAGATGCTAAACCAGAAGTAGATAATTTTCAGACACAGAGGATGAACTTTTAGATCAATTTGGAGAGAAGGGGTCAAGGACTTCATGACGCATGTTAGTGATTTTTGGAGCTGGTGGGGCCATGTTCTGGGTCCTTTTAATGTGACAGTATCAAATAAATTTCTGTAAAGTAGCAAAGTGAATTTCTCAATCTTTTAGTATTACAAACAAATGATTTTGCATTAATCACACTAATCTGGATTAAAAGTGAAAAGATATATCTTATAAACCTGATGTTCTCATAATAAATGTATTTGTAAAACTCGCTCCCACAAATGTTTGCTTCTAACCAGGAGGAAAGAACTGGTTGATTGAAATCTTGCCCTACTCATTCAATGAATAAAACAAACTGGGTTTAACAATCCATACATCCTTATATGAATATTTCAGTGTAAGATACTGTATACATACAAAGTCCTTCTTGTTTGAGTAACCTGGTCTGATACATACATATTTGGAATATTGTGCTCAAATATTCCTCTCTATTTATTTCCTAAAAGTAAGACACTCTAGATATTACCTGAACTGAAGGAGTGGTTGTAATTTCTCTGCCATCAGGGGAATAATGAGTTTCACTGTAATCTTCCGAAAAAAGTCCTCTGGAAAGAATGCAAATATCCATGTAAGGCATTAAGCAGGACAGAGAAGAGAGAATATCTATGTTAGGCATTAAGCAGGACAAAGATAATTTTATAATAAATGTACAACTACTGCATTTTAAGTCTTTATTGCTTGGTGCCAAAGGAAAGGAGCAGGTATTCCAACCTCATGAGGATGCCTATTTAAGAGGAGTGCTGAGCATACTAGATTCACCCCAGGAAAGACAGTTGCACCAAGGAAGCTGTGCAATTCTTTTCATCAAGGCTCGGAGGGGGTAAGATTGATCAGGAGAAGACATTTTGTATTGCCTCTTCTTTTTATTCTTCTGGTTTACATAACAATCTGATGAAACTGCTTGGTCCATAAAGGAGAGCAGCAAAGTTCCATTTACTTAAGAGTAAAAGGAAGCAATCCTTTTATCTGTTATCTTTTTCTCCCACTGTAAAATTTAATTTACTTCTAGTTTCCCAAACAAAGCAATACAATTATTATTTCTCCTGGATTATGTCCAAGTATATACATTTTCCATATTGTCCTAGTAAAGTTGAGAGAACTTCTGAGTTCACGTACTTATTTCTTTCTAGGTGAAGGACCACTGGTTCCCCATTCACTTTAAATTCATATTTCAATGTATCTTCATACTTGGTCTGCAATGCAAAGAGTTCAGGATTTATTTGTTTGCTTTTAAACAAAAGAGGCAAATAAAATGTGTACCTTCTTAACAACTCTACCCTGTGCCAAATGGAGAGCTATAGTCAAATTTATTTATTCTATTTTATTTATTTTATTTGTCATACAAATATAGTATTGTATTGTAGTATACTTAACATAATATAAGTATAAAGTAGAGATAGAAAAGATAAAAAAGACATTTGGATAGGAACGGTAGGCACAAAGGTGCACTTATGCATGCCCCTTATTTATTTAATTATTTGAGTATTTCATCTGCTGTTTGAAGGGTGATATAAAATCTTAAATTAAACTTTCTTGCATAAGTTCAAGATCTCTTTCTCTGAACTTGGTGAATAAAGTTGGGCTGGGACAGAGAGATTGACTTGAAAGTCATCCAGTGATGGTCCTGAATCTGTCTCTTCATCCTAACCTTGAACTATAACTATAACTATCTTCACCTAGAAACACAGCTACCTCTTCTCTTCAGAAAAGATAGATAATATTTAATGGAACTTCCATGTGTATGTGTGTGTGTGTGTGAGAGAGAGAGAGAGAAGAAAGAGAAAGTGGGGGAAGGGGGGAAGAAATGGAGGGAGAGAAAGGGAGAGAGAGAGAGAGAGAAGAAGAGAGAGAGTGGGAGAGAGGAAGGGAGAGAGAGGGAGAAAGAGAGAGAGGGAGAAAGAAAGATGGATGGAGGGAGGCAGGAAGGATTTTATTCCTGTATCTATTGCAGCTATGAAATGATTCAAGGCTAATTCCCACCTTAATCCCACCTCCCTATATGGCTGGGCATTTCACAACATTTTATTTTTATATAGTAACCAATTAATATTAGAAATTATGTTCTACATTTCCAGGAGTCTCCTCAATTTTTTGTGAATTGAGTGATTATATAAATTTATTAAATGAATGTGGTGTATGTGAATGAGTGAGTGAATGAGTAAACTGCTCCAAACATGACTGCAGGAAATACGACATTAGTAACCAAGAACTCACTATCTGACTCTGTAGTATCATCACCTAAACTTTACCCTTAGACTATCCACTGTTGACCTCATTCGATTCCTAAGACATCAGTAAGAGACGTGCATAAGTGCACCAGCGTGCCTACCCTTCCCTATCCTAATTTTTCTCTCTTACTGGTATCATGTGTATAAACATTGTTATATGTTTGTATACTTCCAATACGTAATTGACAAAATAAATAAATATATAAATGAATAAATGAATAAATGAATGAATGAATGAATGAATGAATGAATGAATGAATAAATAAATAAAATAAAATAAAGCACCTAGGTTGCAATGAGAAAATCCAGATAATCATTAGATGGCAGCGAAGGAAAACCAAAAATTCTGTTGGCTGTCAAGAAGTAATTTACTGAGTTCTTCTTCTTACCTTTGGCACAGCATTCTGATGTCCTCCTTTGGGCCACACAGGCACTTGTTGTGGATACACTACTTCATAATCATTAACATTCCCAGATTCCAAGACTATAGAGCTCCCTTTGTAAGGGGGGGGGGGGAGAGAAGAAGAAAGATTTTAAATCTTCTGAAAGGTTTTTCAGTTAAGAATGGAATCTTTTTCTAGTGGAACATAGCATAGATTTTCTCTGAGAATGCAATTTGCTGAATGATGTTTGAGAGCTGGGAGACTATCTAGAGCCATTGTTTGGGCAAGTAGAAAATAAAGATTTTGGAGCTTGATTAATCAGAAAAATAAATAAATACATCTTAATGAATGTGTAAGTTTGTTCACTGTGATAAAGATAACACGAGAACCTGTAAATCACAATAGTCTGGTTCACATAATTCAGGAAACCATACTACATTATGATTTAGCATATTAATCAATGAAAAAACTAGGCAAATGTAGCTTGTTATGCAAATGCAGCTTATTAGGAATTCCATCCAATTTAACTGCTATTTCATTGCCATCCTAAGAGTTTAGTTGCCTTTGCTTTCTTTCACTTTCAAAAATAGTCCATGGAATCATAATTATCATTTGGGGACCTAACATGTACATAATCGAATTTAGTGATTTCAGAATTAAAACAAAATTGAAGAATTTAGGGTTGGTTACTATGTACGCATTCAGTAGTCACCTGCTATTTGTTCCTTAGTATATGTGGTAGTCCAATACATACAGTCAGTGTTCCCTCTAATTTTTTTGAGGGGTGGGCGGAAAAGTATAGTGTCTGAGCGGCAGTCCCTTCGGGACTGGGCGGCACAGAAATAATAAACAAATAAACAAATAAACAAATAAACAAATAAACAAATAAACAAATAAACAAATAAACAAATAAACAAATAAACAAATAAACAAATAAACAAATAAACAAATAAACAAATAAACAAATAAACAAATAAACAAATAAACAAATAAACAAATAAACAAATAAACAAATAAACAAATAAACAAATAAACAAATAAACAAATAAACAAATAAACAAATAAACAAATAAACAAATAAACAAATAAACAAATAAACAAATAAACAAATAAACAAATAAACAAATAAACAAATAAACAAATAAACAAATAAACAAATAAACAAATAAACAAATAAACAAATAAACAAATAAACAAATAAACAAATAAACAAATAAACAAATAAACAAATAAACAAATAAACAAATAAACAAATAAACAAATAAACAAATAAACAAATAAACAAACAAGTAAACAAACAAACAAGTAAACAAGTAAACAAGGAAACAAGGAAACAAAAAAAAAACCCACCCTGTTTTGCCTCAGAGAATTTCAAAATAAAATATTGTACTGTGTGTCTATAACAGTGAGCTCATAATAGGGCAACTCTATCAATATCAAAATGCCACTTAAATAGTTGAGCTAGTTTCAAACTAGATTTTGATTTTCTTTCTCTCTTACTTACTCCCATTCTTTTTCTTTCTCTTTTCCTTCCTCTCTTTTTTCTAGCTGTTTCTCTCTCTTCCTCTCTCTCCTTCCCTCTCACTATTTCCCTCTCGGCTTTTGGGCAGGTTTGGAAAACTCTGAGTTGATGATGATTTTTAAGTGAGCGATTGCTCACTGCTCAGCTTAGAGGGAACTATGCATACAGTATTCCTGGTTGTATGAATCACAACTGCAACCAACATTTATTAACAAATGGTCCATATCCAACAAAATGAATTTCAATGTGGAGAAAAGCAAAATTTTACATCTATGAGAATGGCTGTAGGATTTAGGTCTGACTAGTCTGAGGAAAAGGAGAATTAGGGGAGACACGATAGCAGTATTTTAGTTCTTAAGGAGAAAGAAGAAAGGGTCAACGTATTCCCCAAAACACAAGAGGGCAGGACAAGAAACAATAGTGAGAAAGTAATCAAAGAAAGAAGCAATCTGGTATTAAGGATTAACTTTCTAACAGTGAGGACAATTAACCAGCAGAACACCTTGCCTCCAGAAATTGTACTCCAGTACTGGATATTTTTCAGAGGGAGAGGGAAGGAGGGAGGGGGAGGGAGACTGAGTTCTAAGCACAACTAGCATTTGGCCTTGGAAAATCTATCTTCTGAGATTGATGGGCATCTTCCAAAGGAAGCCCCAGGCAGAAGAATGTCATCCTCATACCTATCTATGTAGCTATCCATTTGTACATGATGCTACCAGAAAGACGGGAGACATTGAACTCCACGTACTAGCAAGTAAAGTTACTCTCTTACTTGCATCACAGAAAAACAGCAATTTCCTTCTATCTCTCTTTCTTCTTTACTATTTATCTATCTATCTATCTATCTATCTATCTATTTTTTTATTTTTTTATTTATCAGATTTGTATGCCGCCCCTCCCCGTAGACTCGGGGCGGCTAACAGCAATAATAATACAATGTAAACAAATCTAATATTTAAGTTAATTTCAAAAAACACAATTTAAGAAACCAATCATACATACTGACATACCATGCATAAATTTTATAAGCCTAGGGGGAAGGGAAAGTCTCAATTCCCCTATGCCTGATGACAGAGGTGGGTTTTAAGGAGCTTATGAAAGGCAAGGAGGGTGGGGGCAACTCTGATATCTGGGGGGAGTTGGTTCCAAAGGGTTTGGGTCACCACAGAGAAGGCTCTTCCCCTGGGTCCCACCAAACGACATTGTTTAGTTGACGGGACCTGGAGAAGGCCAACTCTGTGAGACCTAACTGGTCGCTGGGATTCGTACTTCATAAATTATTATTCTAATTTTGAAATTTGCCCTCCTGGTAAGGACATCACCATCATTCCTTGCTTTAAAAAAAAACAACAACCCAAGGCTATCCCAGTGAGCTTCTGCCCCTTATTTGTGTTTGGACAACCATCTGAATCAAGTGAGTATCAATGATTTGTACTGATATGTGGGAATGACTTGGGAGACAGGACCAAGGGCCACAGTAGTAACCCTCCCTAGTTTTTTGCAGAGTCAAAGGAAAGGAGGGAAGAAACAATTTAAGATAATTTAAAATCTTACATTGAGAAAAATTAGCATCAAATTACTTGAGTGCAATTTGAATACTCCCTCCAACAACAATAGCACCAGGTTTTGTTTGGCTGAATATTATGTGATCTTAATTACAGAATGTCTAATTGACCAATTGAAACAATTGGTCTGAGATTATTCACTGTTGACCACTCCTGATTCCTAAGAGATCAGTAAGGGGCATGCATAAGTGCACCAGAGTGCCTTCTGTCCCCTGTCCTAATGTTTCTCTTTTACTAGTATCATCTATATAAATGTTATATCTTTGTATACCACAAATACGTACTTGACAAAACAAATAAATAAATGTAAATAAATAAAAGAAAAGCTGAAAATGTTTTGTTTTTCTTTAACATTTTGCTTCCTGGAAATTTCTTGCCACAAACTCTGCCTCTCTGTCCTCTTCAGTCTTCTAATCCTTTTTTTTTTTACTCACATAATTGGAAAATCTTCTCTCCATGATGGTTAAGCCAAAAAACATCTATACTAATCCCAGCGACCAGTTAGGTCCCACAGAGTTGGCCTTCTCCAGGTCCCGTCAACTAAACAATGTCGTTTGATGGGACCCAGGGGAAGAGCCTTCTCTGTGGCAGCCCCGACCCTTTGGAACCAACTCCTCCCAGATATCAGAGTTGCCCCCACCCTCCTAGCTTTTCGTAAGCTCCTTAAAACCCACCTCTGTCGTCAGGCATGGGGGAATTGACACTTTCCCTCCCCCTAGGCTTATAAAATTTATGCATGGTATGCTAGTATGTATGATTGGTTTTTAAATTGGGGTTTTAAATTAACTTAAATATTAGATTTGTTTACATTGTATTATTATTTCTCTGAGCCGCCCCGAGTCTGCGGAGAGGGGTGCCATACAAATCTGATTAATAAAATAAATAAATAAATGATTAATAAATAAATAAATATAACTTTAGAACAAATGTGATCTTTGAGAGCAAGCAATCTTTTCCTGAGTCTGTAGAAAGTGAAGTGTAACAAATTTTGGTTAAGCATCAAAAGAAAACCCATAGAAATTTGTTGGGTGCCTTTTAGCAGTAAGAATCTGAACAAGGAAACCCAAAAGAACATCTTACCTTGATATGGAAAAACCACTATGCATATAGTTACCAAGAGAGCTTGGATCATTTTGGAGCCTAGATTGGAGGACAGGGAATCTCTTACTGCTTCCCAGCCAACCTGAGCTCTTCTCTTTCATCTCATTCATGCCCTTATATGCAAAGGTGTTTGCTAAAGGATTTGCCCAAATTCTTGTAACAATATTACTGGAGGGCAGTTTTCCAACTGGCTTAGTGCTTGTCACTCCAACGATAACACCTGGAAAGCTTATTTGATGACATCCCTCAAAGCAAAAGCCAAAAGGAGAAGATTAAATGTTCACAGCATTGTGTTTCTTGGCTCACGTGTTAAGACAACTAAATTTGGGGCTTCTTGGACATGGGGTCTTAAATGCCAAGACTTCGTTTTTATAGTAGCTTGTGAGTAAGAGGCACTTTTTGAGCAATCTAGAAACGTTTCAGTATTGTTAACATTTAGCACTGGTTGCTAATCAGGAAGCTCAATTACCTTATTTGTAGCCTCTGTAAAATGATCTTTGCCTTGGAAGACGAATAATGCACAGACACAAGACTGCAGTTAAGATGGGACACTTTATTGATATAAATTAATAAACTTCTGTGAAAGACCTGCAGAGGTAAACAATGAAGGGGGCGGAATCCCTGTCAAAACATTTTTTTTCTTTTTTTTTAAGTCAAATTGACATTTTAATGTATCATAATGTGTTTCTACGCAAGGCTATCAATATCCATTGTGGTTTAAACATCTGACCCTTAAAGCAGATAGATTGATAGACAGATAGATGGATGAATAGATAGATTCTACGGAGATGGGCGGCATACAAATTTAATAAATAAAAATAAATAAATAAATAGATAGATGATAGATAGATAGATAGATAGATAGATAGATGATAGATAGATGATTGATTGATTGATTGATTGATAGATAGATAGATGATAGATAGATAGATAGATAGATAGATAGATGATAGATAGATAGATAGATAGATAGATAGATGATTGATAGATAGATAGATAGATGATAGATAGATAGATAGATGATAGATAGATAGATAGATAGATGATAGATAGATAGATAGATAGATAGATAGATAGATAGATAGATAGATAGATGATAGGTAGGTAGGTAGGTAGGTAGATAGATAGATAGATAGATAGATAGATAGATAGATAGATAGATAGATGATAGGTAGGTAGGTAGATAGATAGATAGATAGATAGATAGATAGATGATAGATAGATAGATAGATGATTGATAGATAGATAGATAGATAGATAGATGATAGATAGATAGAAGGATGATAGATAGATAGATAGATAGATAGATTGATAGATAGATAGATAGATAGATAGATAGATGATAGGATGGATGGATGGATGGATGGATATATAGATAGGTGATGGATGGATGGATGGATGGATGGATAGATGATAGATATCAAAACATTTCTAAGCAGCTATGGGTGAAGCTCCTTGCTGAGCAAGGAAAGGTTCACCCTGGCCTTTCCCTTGCTCTTCACCACACCACTTGGCATGTGGGGAGGCTCACCCCAGTTTACCTTCTGGGTTCCTGATACAGGTGAACCCCAATGGCACTCCCGCTCCATAACTCAGGCCCGACATCCTCAGAGCTCCTGGCGAGGGGCAGCCAATCACCTTCCAAAAGGCACCCTAAAGGAGAACATGCAGCCCCCCCTGACCTGCCCCCCCATGACCAAAGGGGATTTCAAATTAACGAACAATGGAAATGGAATTGCCGACTAAAGCACCCCTTACCTGTCCTCTCCCAACCAAAACAGCTGTCAACAAAGGTCACAAAAAATTCCTACCCAGCCCCCATTGGCAATGCTAACACACCAATAGGTAAAGGGAGAGCAGGCGAGTGCATTTAGCGACGGTCTGAAAAATAGGGTGATCTGAGACAGGGGTGGCCTTTAAATATCCCGCCCCATCCCGCCCCACCTGCCTGCTTGCACCTGCACAGTAAGCAAGGAGGCCGACCAGCTGTTTGGAGGCAATTTGGCACTTTTGCGCAAGATCATCCACTTCCTGTTCTGGACCCATGATGGAGCTCGTGCTTTCGGATCTGTCGGCAAATTTGGCAGCGGGTAAGCCTGCTTGCCTTCAAGCTGCTCTGAGTCTTTGGAGAGGGGCGGCATACAAATCTAATAAATTATGTCAGTACAACACAGCAAACAAGATCACTATGCTGGATTTCGTATTTCATCACCAGTCGGGCGCTTCCCAAGCACCTAGGACTGCGTGATGTAGCGGCGAATTATGTTTGCCGACCCCAGTAAAGCGGCCTTTTGCAATTGACAGGTGGAGATTTTGTCAATTCCAATGGTTTCCAAATGTCCGCTGAGATCTTTTGGTATTGCGCCCAGCGTGCCAAGTACCACTGGGACCACTTTCACTGGCTTATGCCAGAGTCGTTGCAGCTCGATTTTTAGATCTTCGTATTTCACTAATAATTTCTCTAGCTGCTTCTCCTCAATTCTGCTGTCTCCTGGGATTGCGATGTCGATGATCCATACTTTCTTTTTCTCCACAATCACAATGTCTGGTGTGTTATGCTTCAGAATTCGGTCAGTCTGAAGTCGGAAGTCCCACAGTAGTTTTGCTTGCCCATTTTCGACCACTTTTTCGGGCTTATGATCCCACCAGTTCTTAGCCACTGGTAAATGGTAGTTCCGGCACAAGTTCCAGTGGATCAATATTATTATTATTATTATTATTATTATTATTATTATTATTATTATTATTATTATTATGCCTTGTTGTGAGCCGCCCCGAGTTCGTGGAGAGGGGCGGCATACAAATCTAAATAATAAATAAATAAATAATAAATATTATTGATAATTCCATTGACTGATTCCATGTCAATGCATTTACCTAAGGGATCTCTGACTTCACTACAGGGAGAAAAACTCTTCTTATGCCATAATAGATTTCTCCTTTGTAGACAATCAAGAACTTTTATATGTTGATGTAAATGTCAGCTGCAGTAATATGTATTCAAAGTGAGACCAATTAATCAGTGGAATGGCTTATTTTCAGAAAATTTGGGTGCTCCAACACTGGAAGTTTTTCAAAAGATCTACTTTTGTTTACTCTGTTTGGCAATTTTGGGGGAAAGAGAAGCCACTGTAGAAACAGCAGCTACATTCCAAGAGGAAATGGACCCAAGAGGCATCTACCAACAGCCCTAAGCAGTGTAGCCAATATATCTAGATTTTATTTTATTTTCTGCATCTGGGAGTTTTGGGATTACCATCCCTTCTACAAAATGCATAGAGATTTTTAGCCAAATTTGCAGCTTCGAGAACCCTTCAGCCCTCTTTGCTCTGTTGTAACAGTTCTTGTCTAGGTCAAAGTCTTCTTTTGGATTCCTATATTGTACCATGCATGCCGTTCTTTAGAACAAGAATCTCTGTACATCACAGTGATCTGTTTGTTTGTTTCAATTAGACCTCCTGAGATTATTTTATTAGAAGCAGAAATCATAAATTCTTTTGTGCATTGAACACAGGAAATGCTCTTGGTTGTTTGGTTACTTAAACATGGCTATTCCAAATCCAATCCAACATCTTGAGAAAAGGTACCAAAATAAAATAATTGTTAATAAAAATAAAAAATAGTTAGGCAGGAACCTCAGAGAAGTATTCACGCCAGTCATCAGTTGAAGGAAACCTCTTTACAAGGCAAGGGAAACTGAAAATATTTGTGTGGGCACATACTATGAAGCCTAAAAGCCCTTCTGAGTAACAACACCAATAGAAAAGAAAGAACTACAACAAGGTTTCATTTGCCATTTGCAACAGGAAGATGATGTTTACTATACATGAGAAGAAATGGTTCTTTGCCAAACCACAATATTCTATAATTGGCAGCAGTGATTTCAAACATACTTATAGCATTGTTTCACTAGGTTTAATGTCTTAATTTTGTTGGAAAGTAGGCATTAAAGAAAGAAAGGCCATATTAAAGTCTTTGGAACGATGACCAGTCCCTGAATATCAGCCCGATCCACAATGTGCAGTTTGCATAATATAATTATAGACCTATTATCAGATACAAATAACCAAGAACAATCCTAGAACATAAAATGACAGAGTTAGAAGAGACCTTCTAGTCTAAGCTCCATGTATGGAAGAAGACCCTATACCAGCAATGGTGAACCTTTTTTCCCTTGGGTGCTGAAAGAGTGTGGGCATGCACTATCACGCAGGCACGAGTGCCCCCAATCATGATTCAATGCCTGGGGAGGGTGAAAACAGCTTCCCTTGCTGCCTGGAGGACCTCTGGAGGCTGGAAACGGCCTGTTTCCCAACTTCTGGTGGGCCCAGTAGGCTCGTGTTTCGACCTCCCCAGGCTCCAAAGCAGGGATCCCCAAACTTTTTACACTTGGGGCCAGTTCACTGTCCCTTGGACTGTTGGAGGGCTGGACTATAAAAAAAAACGGCGACTGTCACCTCAGGTTCCTCTGGTGGGAGCTGCCACTTCCCTCCAGGCAGCCCAGCCAGGCTGCCATAGAAAGTGCAGAGATTATTGCCACCACCTCTGCCTCCACTCAGGGAGCCACCATGGTCGAGCTGAGTGAGAGGAAAAGGCACGGCTACCACAGTGGCTCCCTGAGTGGAGGCAGAGGTGGCGGCAATAATCTACAGCCGCCGGACTGGGCTGCCCTGAGGGAAGTGGCAGCTCCAACCCGAGGAAACCGTGGTGACGGCTCTATAACCTTTATCATGTATTTTACTATGTGTGTATATATATATATACCCACTAAAACCTTCATTGTGTATTGGACCAAACAAACAAACAAACGAATAAATGAATGAAGAAAGAAAGAAAGAAAGAAAGAAAGAAAGAAAGAAAGAAAGAAAGAAAGAAAACCCAATTTCCTGCTCAAGACAAATCTTATACCATCCCAGTCAATTCTCCAGTGAATTTTCACTCCACTGATTAATTGTTCTCCTGGTTGGAAAACTCCCCCTTACTTTTAGTTTGGATCTTTCTTTAATAAGTCAATGTCCTCCTCATTATGACATCCCCACCAGTACTGGAAGACACTTATCATGTCCCCCTTAATCCTTCTCTTCAATAGGCTAGACACACAAAGCTCCTTCAACCTTTTTTTCACTCCATAAAAAGGTTCAATCAGTTCATAGAACTCATGGAAATAATCATATATAACATTACCTGGCACTGTCCGCATTTACATTTACAAAACTTTCATATGGCATTTCATTGCCTTTTTGGAGATGGTCTTAATCCTTGAAAGACAAGTACAAAAACATTTAGCACAGTAAATCTCATTCATACCAAGAATGAACCTACATTATAATAATAAACACACACTGACATTTAGCTTTCTCGTGGCATTAGAAAATAACAGGAACACTTATTTATCTAATCACTTCTGC
This sequence comes from Erythrolamprus reginae, assembly GCF_031021105.1. Lineage (NCBI taxonomy): Eukaryota > Metazoa > Chordata > Lepidosauria > Squamata > Dipsadidae > Erythrolamprus > Erythrolamprus reginae. The sequence continues at coordinate 7,930,714 of NC_091961.1, read as the reverse complement.
AAATAAAACTTTTTAACAGAATGAAGATGCCAAAGCCCTTATTTACATTTTACTGCTGTCCTCTACAGAAGGTGATGGCTCCCCCCCCCCAGCATTTGATGGCATCTTGTAATCTTATCTAATAGCCCATCTCTTGATAAAAAAATAACAATCCTAAACTTTCCTGAATCACCAAAGCTTTTCTAAAGATTTTAGCATTCATCTTTATGATTTCACAAGTTAGTATTTATTTGTTTGTTTGTTTGTTTGTTTGTTTGTTTGTTTTGTCCAATAGACAATGAGGGTTTTAGTGGGTATATACACATAGTAAAATACATGATGAAGGTTATAGAGGAGATACTCATAGTAAAATATATCCAAGAGATAATAGAAAAGAAGGTATAGTAATAGAACATATCAATGAAAGAATAGAAGAAGAGATATAGGAATAGAAGAAAGGTATAGGAGATATAGGAGAGCAATACATCTGAAAAAGAAAAATCTTCAGATTTCAAATTAAAAAAGAAATAGAAGTACTTACAGTATTTTATTTATATTGTAAGTTCATGGGCATCCTCTCACCCTTGAAAGCAGCAAGCATCCTGCTGCCAACTATAGTCCATCTCCCACTTGGATTTTTGTAGTGTCTTCTACAGGTGGCTTCCTTTAAAGTGTATTCATAAGCTACCTCTGAAAAATACTTAGAAGCTACAATTGGTCCAGTTTTGACGTGGGCACTTTTGGAGGCCCCTTGGAAAGCAAAGGTAGCACTGCTCTGTTACTGGGTGCAATTGACACTGTTAATTATGATCTATAAAGCCCTTCATGTCATGGATCTAGGACAGTGATGGTGAAACTTTTTTTGTTTGTGTGGCAAAAGGGTATGTGTGGGCATGCTAGGATGCGTGCATGTATCCATACCCCTTTCATGTGAACCTCCTGGACTGTCCACACACATGTGCACATTCCCCCCAGTCCATGCGCGCAGGCCTCACTGCAGCCTGGAATGTGAAAAAGTGGCCCAATCGGCAGAAGTTCAGAAAAATAGACTTCTTGTTTGCCCATTCTGCTGTTTTTTGCACTCCAGGGCTTCAGGAAGCTTTTGTTTGTTTGTTTGTTTGTTTGTTTGTTTGTTTGTTTGTTTATTTGTTTGTTTATTTGTTTGTTTATTTAGTCCAATACACAATGAGGGTTTTAGTGGGTATATATCTATATACACATAGTAAAATACATGAGGAAGATTATAGAGGAGAGGGGCGGCATACAAATCCAAATAATAAATAAATAAATCCAAATAATAATAAAATATATCTAAGAAAGAATAGAAAAGAAGGTATAGTAATAGAAAATATCAATGAAAGAATAGAAGAGATATAGGAATAGAAGAAAGGTATAGGAGATATAGGAGAGCAATAGGATAGGGGACGGAAGGCACTCTAGTGCACTTGTACTCACCCCTTACTGACCTCTTAGGAATCTGGATAGGTCAACCGTAGATAATCTAAGGGTAAAGTGTTGGGGGTTTGGGGATGACACTGTGGAGTCCGGTAATGAGTTCCACACTTCGGCAACTCGGTTACTGAAGTCATATTTTTTACAGTCAAGTTTGGAGCGGTTAATATTAAGCTTCCTGGAACTCTCTTGAGTGCAAAAAAACAGCACAAAGGGCAAACTCGAAGTGCATTTTCTGAACTTCCAGTTTGCCCATTCGGTGGTTTTTGGGCTCTCCGGGGCTCCAAGGAAGCTGCCCTGAAGCCTCCAGGGGATGAAACAGCCTTCCCCAAGGCCAAAAACCAGCTGGCTAATGCACACACCTGCAATGGAACTGCCATAGGGCAACATATTGTGAGCCCTCCAATATATCCCTGCATGCCAATTCTGGCACACATGCCATAGGTTCACCATCACAGATCTAGGATAACTGCAGAACTATCTTTTCCCAATGGGATTGATTTGCCCCACTCATGCTGAAAGATCTCCATTGGCTGCTGCAGAGCCAAGGAATTTCAGCTGGTGGGATCCAGAAGAAGAACCTTTTCTGCCATTGTTCTTCCCCTTTAGAACATCTTACCACAGGTGGTAAGAGCCATTCTTTCTTTCATATCTCAGGAAAAGCCTTAAAAGCACTATACTGGCCTTTGCTCTATAAATCTTGTTTTATCTTGTAAGCTGCTTAGAGTCACTTTGAAGCATAAGATGGAGATGAAAGGAATAAAAATAAATAAAATTGTCAAAAGAAGGCAGCCTATTTACATGTTTGCCTGCTGGGATTTGGGAAAGTTACAGATCTCGAAGGTTGCAATCTACCACAATCAGATTTGAGAAAGTCCCTCAAGCTCCTATCACAAAGTAAATACAGCGGTACGTCTACTTGCGAACGCCTCTACATACAAACGTTTTGCGATACGAAGACGGTGTTTAAGATTTGTTTGCCTCTTCTTAAGAACCATTTTCACCTTACGAACCCGAGCCCTGGTGCATGTGCTCTCTTACTGCCTCAGGGATTCCCCTGCCTTGTGACTGCCCCTGCCGGGACTCCCCGCCTCCAGAATCGATGTTTATCTATCTATCTATCTATCTATCTATCTATCTATCTATCTATCTATCTATCTATCTATCTATCTGCTGTATCTATCTATCATTTATCCATCTATCCATCTATCATCTATCCATCTATCCATCATCTATCTATCTATCTATCTATCTATCTATCTATCTATCTATCTATCCATCCATCCATCCATCCATTCCATAGGTGGAATTAAGGCAAAACCATGGAAAAGAACCAGAGAATTAAAAAAAATTCAATTAATTACATGCAGAAGGACCATTCTTCCTTCTATCAAATTATAAAATGCATCTTCTTGGAAATACAGGTGGGAGAAGCAAAGTGAAGTCCATTAGTAGCTACATTTGACCCTGGTAGAAGAGTGGTTGTGAAACTGAGCCAACAATTCAGGAAAAATTAGCTTTGTGAAATGATTTCTCTGCCAAGTTCTCTTAAAAAAACAAACAAACAAACCCCCTCTTTCTTCCTTGACACATACTCAGCCGTGGTTCCTGTAGAGTTCAATAGGACTTATCTCTGAGTAAAAGCATGCCCAGAATCATCATCTAGGAATGGTTTAGGGTAACCCTAGCCCTAATTCTATAATACCAACTATTGATATTTCTTCAGGAATACCTGAAGTCATTAAAACCTCTTCTACAATTAAATATGCTTAGCCTCTGTCATGTATGTACAGCTAGTTTATATTTTACAATTATTTCATGCCTCATTGCCATCACTTTGCAAGATAGACTCAGCAGTTTTATTTTATTCATTGCAGTTTGAAATCTTCAAAGCAACAGAAGATGAATAAAACAGCACAAATAAAGAAGAGGGTTTAGAAAAATGTCTATCTGCGTCAGCATGCTTATTCATACACCCCCCCACTTTAGGTTGTGGTTGGCTCTGGGCCAGCTCCTGCTCCAGGGTCTGTGGGGGTTGATGTGGGAGAATCCTCACATTATCAGAGGCTGGTTTTACTGCCAACAGCTTCCGACAGTGAAACATCTGTGTCAGGGGAAGATTCTGGAAGTTATTATTATTATTATTATTATTATTATTATTATTATTATTATTATTATTAATTAGATTTGTATGCTGCCCCTCTCCATAGAAGTGAAGTAGGATCGACAGAGGAGGTAATTACAGGCAGCCCATTAGCTAATTACCCCATTAGTGAACCATCATTATCATTGTTCAGAAGAGGAGGCATTCATAGATGTTTGCAGACACAGGTTGATGTCAAGGAAGGAACAAATGCGCAAGTATTATAGGAAATAAGGGAGAACGGCTGGGGCAATTAGGTTAATGGGGCTGCTGATAAATTGCCAGGGTTGTTGCCACTCGGCATGGCAGATTATCAGTTTGGAGAGAGAGAACTGTGTTTTCCGTCAGGATTTTACAAGGACTCTTTGAACTGTTTCAGGATTTTACCAGGACTAAGTTAAATTTGGCTTGAGGACTCTTGAAGGTGGGGTGGCTGTGACGTCTTCACAACTGCCTTTATCTGCTTTGCTTTTGTTTTGGCTTATCACAGCATTCAAAGTTTGTGGTTTGTGGGAGAGCACTTTGGCTGATAAAAGTGCATTTGGACCGTATTTTTTTCTTTGTGATAAACTGCCTTTGTTTACTTTACAAGAGAGTGTGTGTTTGAATTTACACTTCGGACTTAATTGGGGCTTGTAAGGTGATGCCCGGCATAACACTTTATATATATAATTGTGTTGGTGCTTCTTAAAGACCACCTTCAGGTCTTCAAAATGTGAAATTATATCTTACCCCATCACCCATGTCGAACTGCAGAGAATAAAATTGGAAATTCCCCTTGCTATTACAGGAAGTCCCTAATTTTTTTATCACAACTGGGTCCCAAATTAATGTTGTTAAGCAAGATATTTGTTAAATGAATTTTGCTCCATTTTACAACCTTTCTTTCCTCAGTTGTTAAGTGACTTTGATAAGTTAGTAACCTGGTTGTTCAGTGAATCTGGTTTCCCCATTGATGGTGCTTGTCCAAAGATCCCAAAAGGTGATCACATGACCTTGGGGCTCATCAAAAGTCATAAGTATGAACCAGTTGCCAAGCATCTGGATTTTGATCACATGACCATGGGGATAGTGCAAAGGTTGTAACTGTGAAACATGGTCATAAGTCTTTTAATAAATAAATATTGTATTTATTACTAATACAGACTAATTCATCTGTATTAGCAACATCCTATCAAGGTTTTTAGGTTTTTTCTAGATTTCGTACAATTTTATATCTTTATGATATTTAGTTTGGATTTGTGTAGTTGTAGCAGAGTCTAAATCCAGATTGATTCCTCTATGTCCTCCTTTTCTGACTTCAACACTGCCACAGATACATTCTTGTGCTGGAATGCAGTGAGGAAGTGGTTTCCCAGAAGGGATGGAGTAGAATTGAGGGGTGTAAGAGGGAACTCTGCCTGGATATCATGAGTGAGAGAAAGAGGGTGCAGACAGCTCCCCCACTTTTCATTGTTCACAGATAGTTGAGATATGTAGATAAAACATACTTGAGTATGTTTTCACAACCCACAAAGTTAAGGTTGAAGCTTGTTACACACTTTTATGGGAATTCACGCTGACAGAACTATTGAAAATTGGGAAAGATTTGCTGCTAGAGAGAAGGTAGCTACTGTACTTCAGCTAAATTTCCCCCCTAGTCTGGAGAACTATCATTTAGATTTTTCTACTGTAGGTTATTCATCAACCTTTCTTAATATCTGGGCTTCATCCTAGAAACTTTGCAATCAGACAGATAGTGTTGTACCCAGTTTAAGCCTATGAATAATATAATACTTTCTAAGGCTTTGCTTTCCTGGAAATATGCTTTTTTTTTTTAGCAACAAAATACTTTCTTAAAGCACACATTCTATCTCTTCCTAGTGTTTCTCTCCCTTTCATCTTAAAAAGTGATGTAAAAACTCCAAGTGTGTTTTCTAATTTGGAACTGAGGGTGATTTGATTATCCTAGTCCTGAATCAGATCGCCTTAAATGTGTCAACTACATTCTTAACAACATGGTAAATTTTAAGGTGAAAAGGAAAACTTGGATACCATGAATAATAATAATAATAATAATAATAATAATAATAATAATAATAATAATAATAATTTTTTAGATTTGTATGCCGCCCCTCTCCGAAGACTCGGGGAGGCTCACAACAAGCGATAAAACAATATTGTACAGGCACAAATCTAATATTAAGAAAAAACTAAAAACTGTAGTAGGTTATTCATCCATCTTTTTTATTATCTGGGCTTTATCCTGGAAACTTTGCAATCAGACAGATAGTATGGTACCCAGGTTAAGCCTATGAATAGTGTGAGATTACATTAAAAAAAACTTTCTAAGGCTTTGCTTTCCTAAAAATATGGTACCCACAGCAATGGGTTATTAGAAAAAATAAAATGTACTTATTGGTTGATTTTGGTGGGAGACTCTCTGAGGATTTTGTATTGGACTTGAGAATTATCTTTTCACAAATCACCCTACAGTATCAAATCCTACTTTGATTTCTTTTATTTCACCTTCATTTTGCATGGTTGTGTATTGCACTTAAAGGATGCCTTCTTCTCTATTCCCCTTTAAGTGGAGAGTGAGGGTTTTTTTGCTTTTCAGTGGTCTGACAATGAACACGTAGAGAAGCTCAGCTATATTGGACTATCTTATCCCAAGGGTCTGAAAATAGCCTGACCATTTTTGGTGGAGCTCTTGTTTCTGGCCTACTCTGATGGACCCAGGGGTGGTCTGCTGCCCAGATGAGAGAGAACGCAGTAGGGTAGCAAAAATGGAGTTCCACCCCAGAGCACCGAATTTGCACTGAAAGATGTTCAAAGAAAATGCAGGGCATCCTGCATAAGCCACACCCACAGTGTGGTAGAACTTTTTTTTGGGTAGCCCTTTACTGGATATACCCCCCTCCGCCCCCCAAATCAGGAACAAATAGCACTGTGTTGCAGTGTCTATGGAGAGTCTCAATTATCCAGGTCATGGTTGTCTCAGAGGTGCTTTTCAAAAGACAACTGGACTTGAAGAACTGAAGAAGCATCTTGGATGGGCAGTGAAACGCTTTCAAGGAAAAACCAAGAATGTCCAGTTGCCTTTTGAAAAGCACAATGTGTTCCAATGTGCGAGTGATTTATATTTATGGGCTCTTTCTGAGATTGAATTAAACCGGTGACTGTGAATAAACTAATTCCAACTTCTTTAATACCAGTAGATAATTCACCTGGAAGGTTTAACTCATGATTGCATGCAAATTCTTGATGTGGTTTACTTTAGCAAATCAGATTTGAAAGATGAGTCTTTATAAAATTTAGAATGATATTAGTTTATTGATAGAAGCAGCTATGTCTGGGAAAGTCAGCATAAAATTTCGGGAGAAGAAGCATTGACATCAATTAAACCTTTGGTATTGTAGGTATGGCAGGGAAAAGGTTTGATTATAGTAAATCTGATTATAATCAGATTAAATATGGAAAAGAAATATTGCAAGCTAAGAGTGATTTACTAGTATGATAAAGACAGATGGGGTGTCTTTGGACTTGAGGAAAGCCTTCTGGAAGGAGGATCTCCAAAATCAAAAATGAGAGAAGACAGTTGTTCATCAGTAGGCTGTTTTCACGTCAACACATTCCCTGTTGCGACAGACCTGAAAGTTGAAGTAAGAGATTATCAACAGAGTAAGACAGCACCTTCCTACACAATTAACTCTGTCATACCTTAGAACTAATCCATACTTCTTTCTGGTTCTACATTGTATAATGTGGGTGTGGGTGTGGGTGATTCCTGATCCTTTAAGATAAGCTTTTGGGATTGGTTCAACTCTTCTAAGTGGCTTCATTGAACTGGTGTCCTTTAGGTCACAACCAGCTCTGTCCTGATTTTCTCGATGGTGCAGTGGTTACAGTACAGTACTGCAAGCTACTTCTGCTGACCACTGGCTGCCAGAAGATCAAATCTCAGTAGGCTCAAGGTTGACTCAGCCTTCCATCCTTCCAAGGTCGGTAAAATGAGGACCCAGATTGTTAGGGGAAATATGTTTACTCTCTTTAAAATGCTTATAGGGAGCTATATAAAGCACTATGAAGCAATGTATAATTCTAAATGCTCTTGCTATTCTCTCTTTTCCTTTCCACTTTCTCTATGGAGATACCTACAATTTAAGAGAAAGGACAGTCTCTTGACAGTCTGTTGAGAAAGTGCTGCAAAAGAGAAGCACAAAGCTCTGAGAAGGCCCAGCATTTTCTTCTTAGAAGAAAGGAACAGCCCTGGACATTCACTTCATTTGTTGTGGTTGTTGTTTGAAGAAAAAAACAAAAGAATAAGAAAACCTATTCTTTTATGTAGATTCACTGTAGTGAGAAAAATACCTATTTTAAATTAAATTAAAATTAAATTAAATTAAAATTAATTAAATTAAATTAAAAATACCTATTCTTTTATGTAGATTCACTGTAGTGAGAAAAATACCCATTAATTAAATTAAATTAAAATTAAATGAAATGAAAATTAATTAAATTAAATTAAAAATACCTATTCTTTTATGTAGATTCACTGTAGTGAGAAAAATACCTATTAATTAAATTAAATTAAAAATACCTATTCTTTTATGTAGATTCACTGTAGTGAGAAAAATACCCATTAATTAAATTAAATTAAAATTAAATTAAATTAATATTAATTAAATTAAATTAAAAATACCTATTCTTTTATGTAGATTCACTGTAGTGAGAAAAATACCTATTAATTAAATTAAAATTAAATTAAATTAAAATTAATTAAATTAAATTAAAAGTGCCTATTCTTTTATGTAGATTCACTGTAGTGAGAAAAATATAAACCTGGCTTTCAGCAAGATCCATTGTGACATTTTTAGTGATCAACCCTTGGAATCAGATTAGAGGTAATCTTTTACTAACCTTTCCATCTCCACATTTTGTTCCATGATCAACCATTCCATCATCTGGATCACTTCGCATATACTTCACTGAGCATGCTATCATGTTTTCCGGTGAACAGTATAACCTGCCACACTTTACATCCCTGAAAAAGAAGCAGGGAATACAGTCTAATTAAACAGAATGGAGTAACGAGAGGATTTTCCTTTGCTTGTCTCTTGAGTGACTTACACTATAATAAAAAGTTAGAAATGGCTTAAAACAATTATAATTAGAACAAAAGTTAAAAATAAAAGGCCATGATGGTGGGCAGCCTGGGTGGTGAGTATCATCAGCATACTGGTGGTAACTCACCCTGTGAACACCACAAGGTAGGAACCTAGGAGTCGACCTCTGACCCCCTGCTAACACCGACTGCAACCAACAAGAGCGGTAGGAGGAGAACCACCGTAGAACGGTGCCCCCTACTCCCAGCCCCTCCAGTTGGCGCAAAAGGATACTATGATCGATGGTATCAAAAGATGCTGAGAGATCAAGAAGCACCAGGACAGAGGATAAACCCCTGTCCCGGGCCTGCCAGAGATCATCCATCAGTGTGACCGAAGCAGTTTCCGTGCTGTAGCTGGGCCTGAATCCTGACTGCCAAAGGCCTAGAGAGCTTCTTCCAAGAACCGCTGGAGGGACACCACCTTCTCAACAACCTTCCCCATGAAGGGAAGGTTGGAGACAGGACAATGGGTGGCTGGATCCAGGGAAGGCTTCCTCCATTGTCTTTGATTTATTGGAGGCTGGCTAGAAGGTTGCAAAGATGATCATGTGATCTTGAGACACTGCACCTTTCATAAATATATACTGGTTGCCAAGCACCCAAACTTTGGTTACTTGACTATAGGAATAATGCAACAGTTGTAAGTGCAAGGGTCAGTTGTAAATCACAAATGGTTGTAAGTCAAGAATTATCTGTCATTTCTGACACAATCTTTTTAAAGGCAGTTCTATCCTCATGGCACTCCTTTTACACCCAACTTTTGTTATACCTTGTAACCCAAAATGGAAAACAAAGAAAAATTAGCCATTCAGAAATTAGCTCACATTTCTACTGCTTTAGCAATACAGTATTCATATTCCCACAGATGAGGACCCTAAAATATTTCTTATTATCCTTATATTATGTCATCATCATAGAAGGAAATAATTTAGATTGCTTACTTTGGTTCACATGGACTCCTTAAATCATTTACCCTTTTGCAGTAGGCATACTCATCCCCTTTCCGGTTATTTTGAAAACATACATCTGGAGCCACTGGTTTATCTGCAGGAGAGAGTGAGGAACCAACACAAACACATGAGTGTAAAACATGCCAATAGGATAAAAAAATGACTTAAGAGATCTCAGAGAATTAAATAAATTAGGATCAATACTGTATTTGCTTATTTGTAACCAATTATTTTGTAACCCATTATTTATCAAATCCTCATTATGCCTGAATTATATAATAAGAGGCATTACAGATATTACATGTGAGAGAGTGTGGAGACAGCTCCTCCCTAATAATTTACAGACTGTATTGTAGATGCAGACAATAGTCTTTAGTCCAGCAAGATTTTGTCTACAGGAGTGAAAGAAGAAAGAACTCAGCTTGGAAAAATCATCACGTGTCATTCTCGGTTTGAGGCTTATCAAATCCCAGGCATAAGCTTTTTGAATATAATGTTACATCATTTTACACTACTTAACTGACCAAAATAAAGATGTCCTTGTCTGAACTGAAATTTACATTTTCAAAGCAAGGTAACTAATACAGCAAGTGTAGATTTATTTTCTAAATCACATCTTCCATAAATCCAATATGGATCGATTATGTGGAACAATGTTTTAATATGCAATTCGGATTCTCCAATCACCATCACATGTCGTCTGACTTTTCATAAACTATTAAGACAAGGGGATGGAATGGGTGTTGGACCTACCTGATAAGCCCCTGCTTGTAGGTTGGAGATATTTAATTTTTGTTTGTTTGTTTGTTTGTTTGTTTGTTTGTCAAACAAATATAGTAGTTTGTATAAGAATAACATAAGTAGAAATTAATCATAAAAAAGACAATAGGACAGTAGGACAGGGATGGTAGGCACAATGGTGCATTTATGCACGGTCCTTACAGACCTCTTAGAAAAGGGGAGAGGTCAACTGTAGACAATCTAAGGTTAAAGATTTGGGGGTTTGGGGAAGAAACCATTGAGTTAGGTAGTGCATTCCAGGTGATGATCACTCTATTGCTGAAGTCGTATTTTCTGCAGTCTAGTTTGGAGCAGTTTACATTTAGTTTGTATCTATTGTGTGCTTGTGTGTTGTTGTGATTAAAGGTCACTAACAGGAAGGACATTTTGGTATATGGTTTTATGAACTACAGTTAAATCAGAATGGAGGCGTCGTAGTTGCAAGTTGTCTAATTGCAGTATTTCAAGCCTGGGGCAGTAAGGTATTTTGTTGCGAGAGGAGGAGTGAAGGACTCTTCTTGTGAAATATTTCTGGACTCTCTTGATTGCATTAATGTCTGATATGCAATGTGGGTTCCATACAGGTGAGCTGTATTCTAGAATTGGTCTGATAAATGTTTTTTATGCTCTGGTTAGCAGTTCAATGCTTCTAGAGAAGAAACTATGTAAGATAAGATTAACAACTCTTAATGCTTTTTTGGCAATGTTGTTACAGTGGGCTCTAGCACTTAGGTCATTGCATATGAGTACTCCAAGGTCTTTGACAGAGCGAGGGTCATCTACAAGTTCATTTCCGCCAAGTTTATATTTAGTATTCTGGTTCTTTTTACCAATGTGCAAAACAAAGCATTCGTTGGCTGAGATTTGAAGTTGTGAGACAGATAGCCTCCAAGGTTGGGAAGACACTGCCCTTTAGCCAATCAGGGCCAAGTCTGAAGTATAAAAGCACCTATCTACTGTCACACCCCTTCTTTTGATGAGGGACGGCAGTCAGACTTAATTGAATCTCTCATACCAGTCATAATGTGCCTTTTCATACATGAGCCAAAATACCTCACAGCCGGGTTGAGACAAAGGAGGGACTTGAAGGCCAGCTCCAATCTATGAGAATGGGTGTATCAGGTAGGAGAGCAAAGTCGACTGCTCAAACATGTAACATTTTGGGCTTTTACATCAGTCAGCAGTCATTAGACAATCCTGTCTCCCTGTCAGTTGTTAGCGACGGCCAGCTCAGGTGCCTGATCCCAGCGCAATTTGGAAATACAGTGGTACCTCATGATACGAACTTAATTGGTTCCAGCAGGAGGTTCATAAGGTGAAAAGTTCGTAAGACGAAACAATGTTTCCCATAGGAATCAATGTAAAAGCAAATAATGCGTGCAAATCCTTCAGGAAAATCCCAAACTTTAGAAGGGAGGCGGACAGAGGGCAGGGAGGAGCAGCTAAAGGGGGCGGGTGGAAGAAGCAAGGCTAGGCTAAAAGGTGTGTGGGAAGGAGGAAAGGCAAGGGGGGCGCCCCTCCCTTTTCTTTCTTCAAAAGACACTCTTTCAGTGCCTCTGCAAGCAAGCTGTTCTCTGCAAAGTCTTTCCCCCTCCAAGCCGCCCCTCCCTTTTCTTTCTTCAAAAGACACCCTTTCAGTGCCTGCAAGCACGCTGTTCTCCTACTTTTGTTAATGCAAAGTCTTTCCCCCTCCAAGCCGCCCCTCCCTTTTCTTTCTTCAAAAAAGGGAAAAAAAAGAAACCCCTTTATCCCAGCCGCGGCAGCTTGGGTTCGTAAGGTGAAAATAGTTCGGAAGAAGAGGCAAAAAAATCTTAAACACCGGGTTTCGTATCTTGAAAAGTTCATTAGAAGAGGCGTTCGTAAGATGAGGTACCACTGTACTCTATATCTACAAACTACAAAAACATCCTTTCCCCAAAGACAGTTTTTTTTCCAATTTCTTGTCTACAACTGCCATCATCTTGGACCATTGGCCATGTTCTATAAGAATAACTACAACTTTAAACCAGGAGATCTGGAGAGCTGGGCTCTAAAGTTTCCAAAGAAAGAACTTCACTTGTAAAATTATTCCATTTGTACAAATCCATCATAAGTTGTAGATGCTCCAACACTGGAGATCTTTTTAAGAAGAGGCAGGAAATGGTATGTGGTTTCCTACTTGAGCAGGGAGTTGGATGAGAAGACCCTCAAGGCTCCTTCTTATTTTATTACAAAATAGAAAAGTAATGATGAATTCAAAGGAGAAAATATTACATTAATGCTATGACTGTTGTTTGTAATACCACTGTTCTAAAATATTAAGATTGACTTACCTGGCCCAAAGTGAGCAATACATTGTTTTGTCAAGGTGGGACATTTTCCATTGTAGCAGTAACCTTGGTCCTTTTGGCATGGATGTCCATTCTGCTGGAACTCATCCGTGGGACACTCACCGGAACGGCCAGTGCAGCGTTCAGCCACATCACAGTCATCCTTTACTGCCCGACATTCAACTGTTGCTTTCTTAAACTGTGATTGAGAATGAAAAATACTTCCAGCTATCATTGTTTATCAGCAAGGATCAAGAAGTCAAACCATGATTCATAACACATTTCAAAATTTCCTCTTGATCTGTATGAGGATTACTAAGCAAGGAATCCCTGCCATTTTGGAATTGTGTATAGTGCCATGGTGGTGCAGTGGTTAGAGTGCAGTACTGCAGGCTACTTCTGCTGAATGCCAGTTGCCTGAAATTTAGCAGTTCCAATTTCACCAGGCTCAAGGCTGATTCAACTTTCTATCCTTCCGAGGTTAGTAAAATGAGGAGGTAGATTGTTGGGGGCAATAGGATGACTCTGTAAACTGCTTAGAGAGGGCTGTAAAAGCACTGTGAAACGGTATATAAGTCTAAGCGTTATTGCTATTGCTATGGGGAAATGATTGCAATGAAAATTCCTGTAACATCAGATTACAGATTGGCTGATCATAAAATGGAAATCAATTGGACTGCCATAAAAAGGCAGGGAAAAGTTAATTGATGAACTTCTCATGATATATTTTTATTTCCTTACATGGGAAGGAGCATTCACGGAATTTTCTGTTGTGCTGAAAAATACTTTCTCTTGCTGTGAATCTAGGCTTGTGATGAAAATATGGAAAGAACAAAATATTTTTGGCCCTTCTGCTCAAAATATTCACTGCAGAGTCAACTGGGATTACATACAGGAGGAATGAGGAACTTGCACCTCTCTCTTCACAATCCTGCAAAACCTTCAAAATAATTGAATGCAGAGCTTTGGAGAACATTAGAGAATTTAAGTGGAAAAAAGCAATTTTATTTCAAGAAGTATTCTGCACTGATTTTCATCCTAAAAGTCTCAGAGAGAAAAATGACACAGCATTACCAGAGATCTCTCAGAAGCTCCCAAAAAGTCAGGAAGTGAGTAGGGCATCAATTTCAAACATTGGCCAACTTTATTTAAACTGGGTTTCCATGCAAACCCAGCCAAAGAACAAATATATTATTTTCACAGACATGATTTAACATGCAAAAAGAGTGCATTTGCAATTGAGACAAGGCTGGAATTTTGTTAAATTATCCTTCCTATGGATATGTTCCCAAGGGTGAAATAAACTGGAAGAAGGGTTAGGAATAATTTTAACTGTATAGATCATAGTAAACAGTCAAGAGATATTACATATTTATATGGCTAGTATGGAGCAGGTTAAAATCTATCTTGGTGTTAAAAATAAACAAGTCTTACTTTGCATCTCTCACAACACTCTCCAGTGTCACACTTTGCTTGACCTCGCAGTTTACAAGTTGCAGCATTGCAGCAGACACTTTTACAATCCTGAAAACCAAAACATATCAAATGATGTTATAGACTTTTTGGGTTGATCTTTTTGAATTGGTCTATTTTGAAGAGGGAAACTGCCAAGGAAAACAAATATTTCTGCATTGTGTTCCTTCTTGTGGGTTCATGCTAGCAAATGCACAAACTGTTTTTTATTGCTATTTGCAAACTGCAATGCAGCTGCGAGAGCAATCATGGGCTTCCCTAAATATGCCCGTGTCACACCAACACTCTGCAGTCTGCATTGGTTGCCGATCAGTTTCCAGTCACAATTCAAAGTGTTGCTTATGACCTATAAAGCCCTTCATGGCACCGGGCCAGGTTATCTCCGGGACCGCCTTCTGCCGCACGAATCCCAGTGACCAATTAGGTCCCACAGAGTGGGCCTTCTCCGGGTCCCGTCAACTAAACAATGTCGTTTGGCGGGACCCAGGGGAAGAGCCTTCTCTGTGGCGGCCCCGGCCCTCTGGGACCAACTCCCCCCAGAGATTAGAATAGCCCACACCCTTCTTGCCTTTCGTAAGCTTCTTAAAACCCACCTCTGTCGTCAGGCATGGGGGAATTGAGATATTCTTTCCCCCTAGGCTTCTACAATTTATGTACGGTATGTTTGTATGTATGATTGGTTTTAAAATAAGGGTTTTTAGCTGCTTTAGTATTGGATTGTCGCATGTTGTTTTTACCACTGTTGTTAGCTGCCCCGAGTCTACGGAGAGGGGCGGCATACAAATCCAATAAATGAAATGAAATGAAACTGCAAATATCTACGTGAAACAGACTTGTCTGATATTTCCTATATGAAAAGGATAAAACAAATAAAAATATCCTCGTCTCCCAATTGTGAAGCTCACATAACCTATAGCTCTCATTCTTTTCTTATTCATGAGGAATATTCTACTCTTCTTGCCAGCCTTTGGGGTAGGCCAGAGAAGAAGCACCAACCATGAACATTAACACTACCATTATTGTAAAATATCAGTATTAGAATCTTTCAGTTCTGAAAGTATATTTCTACCCCCTCATTTTTATGGACCAAGGGAATGGGTGGGAGGTACTCCTCTTGAGATGTTTGCCATTCTCAATGGCTTCTGCAGGCTAATCAAAGTTTTATATGGCTGTTGAATAGACTTTTCCTTCTCCTTTTGTCTCTCAAAGAGATTCTTACAAATTATTACATTTATTATTTATTTATTTATTTATTAATCAGATTTGTATGCCGCCCCTCTCCGCAGACTCGGGGCGGCTCACAGCAATAATAATACAATGTAAACAAATATAATATTTAAGTTAATTTAAAAAACCCCAATTTAGAAACCAATCATACATACTAGCATACCATACATACATTTTTATAAGCCTAGGGGGAGGGAAAATGTCAATTCCCCCATGCCTGATGACAGAGGTGGGTTTTAAGGAGCTTACGAAAGGCTAGGAGGGTGGGGGCAACTCTGATATCTGGTTCCAAAGGGTCGGGGCTGCCACAGAGAAGCCTCTTCCCCTGGGTCCCGCCAAACGACATTGTTTAGTTGATGGGACCCGGAGAAGGCCAACTCTGTGGGACCTAACTGGTCGCTGGGATTCGTGCGGCAGAAGGCGGTCCCTGAGATAATCTGGTCCGGTGCCATGTTTATTTAACAATACAAAAAGAACACTTCACTAAATTACTGTCCTTATAAAAATATTATTTGGGATTAGAGCGTAGATTAAAAATAATAAGATCTGGGAGGAAACAGCTGAAGAAAATAATCAAACACATAATGTGTCCACATGAACAAATTAAGGGTTTTCAGTAGGGAAAGATTTTCTTGGAGAGGTAAATCAGCTATTTTTTTAAATACACAGTTAAATACTCAAATGGGAGTGAGATACATGTTCTTTATTCCTCTACAGCTGGTTCTCCAAATTCAAGAAACCACTGCATACATGCATGTACATAAAGGGCACAAACCTCTGACATTCACAAACCATCCTCTTGGGTGGCTCAAACCACTTCGAAATCTAGATGATATTTTTTTTAAGGATTCCTATTTTTGAGAATTTTTTTTCAAATCACTTTTGTTGATTAAAAGGAAAACTTACTTTGGGAGAGCCACAGTCGCATTCTTCTCCCACCTCCACAAAGTAATTTCCACAAACTGCAGGTGCAATAATATCTGTGATCAAGGGTTTGTTGAGAATGCATTCTGGCTGCTTTCTAAGAAGATAACTCCGGTGTTCCTCACGACTACAATTGCTGAACTCATAGAGAGGTACAGAACTATAAAGATGAAACAAAATAAGATCAGGGCAGCATCCATATTTGGACTAGGAACAGAATTCATTGCAAAAACATATAGGATGGAAAAGGGATGGCTAGTGAAGAATTACAGTGATCTTTTTCCTAAAACTAACAAAAAATAATAAAAAATAATAAAAATATTATTTAAAAGTCCTACCTGTCAATGTCTACTTCAGCTTCAACCACAACAATACATGAGCACACAAAAGATACAAGCTGAAAGTGAACCGCCCAGATTTGACTGTGGTTAATGCCTGGAACTCACTACATGACTCTGTGGTCTCGTCACCAAACCCCCGAGACTTTACCCTTAAATTATTCACTGTTGACCTCAGCCGATTCCTAAGAGATCAGTAAGGAGCGTTCATATGTGCACCAGCATACCTTCCATCCCTGCCCAATTGTTCCCTCTTATCAGTACCCATGTTAGGTATATAAACAATGTTATATCTATGTACATTACAAATACGTACTTAACTAAATAGAAACATAGAAACATAGAAGTCTGACGGCAGAAAAAGACCTCATGGTCCATGTAGTCTGCCCTTATACTATTTTCTGTATTTTATCTTAGGATGGATATATGTTTATCCCAGGCATGTTTAAATTCAGTTACTGTGGATTTATCTACCACGTCTGCTGGAAATTTGTTCCAAGGATCTACTACTCTTTCAGTAAAATAATATTTTCTCATGTTGCTTTTGATCTTTCCCCCAATTAACTTCAGATTGTGTCCCCTTGTTCTTGAGTTCACTTTCCTATTAAAAACACTTCCCTCCTGGACCTTATTTAACCCTTTGACATATTTAAATGTTTCGATCATGTCCCCCCTTTTCCTTCTGTCCTCCAGACTATACAGATTGAGTCCATTAAGTCTTTCCTGATACGTTTTATGCTTAAGACCTTCCACCATTCTTGTAGCCCGTCTTTGGACCCGTTCAATTTTGTCAATATCTTTTTGTAGGTGAGGTCTCCAGAACTGAACACAGTATTCCAAATGTGGTCTCAACAGCACTCTATATAGCGGGATCACAATCTCCCTCTTCCTGCTTGTTATACCTCTAGCTATGCAGCCAAGCATCCTACTTGCTTTCCCTACCGCCTGACTGCACTGTTCACCCATTTTGAGACTGTCAGAAATCACTACCCCTAAATCCTTCTCTTCTGAAGTATTTGCTAACAAATAAAATAAATAAACAAATACATACATACATACTGTACATGCATACATAAATAGCTAAGAGAACTCATTGTACACCTTGATCTTACTCCCAGATTATTCTCCCTCAATTTTATTTCCACCAACTTTCTTTTCTTTTTTAACCAAATAATTGTTCAATGAGGATATTAGCTCAATCAACTACTTCTTGTGTTTGAGTGGGCTGACTTTCATTTTCATTTTTTACTCAGCCTCTCTGTGGAAGACACTAATATAATTAAAGGGAAAACAATAGAATGTTGTTTTTCTTTTGGACCTTCACTGAGCAACATTGTTTTCTAAGCAAGATCTTCTGTACAAAACACTGTGAAGTGACATATTTTAATTACATGTAGCACAGTGACACCCAGTTACAAAAACCCACTTTTTTTGGTAACTCCCTGACTATTTCATTTTTGTAAATTCTTATTATATTTCATTTTTATAAATTCTTATTATATTTCATTTTTGTAAATTCTTATTATATTTCATTTTTGTAAATTCTTATTATATTTCATTTTTTTAAATTCTTATTATATTTAACAATTAATTGCAAGTATTTTGCAATTAGGTTATTACTTATAAATCTTTATAGATTATTACCTATAAACAGTAATGGGAGCCATTAATTAACAACTATCATGGCCAAATCATATGAATGGTGTGCTTGTGTGTTGTCTGGATAGTCTAATTACGGGTTATAATTAGGGTTTTATAGTTTTAGATGGTACATTTGACTTCTTTTTATTGTTTTGTATTTTATATTGTTGTAAGCCGCCCTGAGTCTTTCGGGATTGGGTGGCATAGACGTCGAATTAAATGAATGAATGAATGAATAGAAACATAGAAGATTGAGGGCAGAAAAAGATCTCACAGCCCGTCTAGTCTGCCCTGATACTATTTCTTGTATTTTATCTTAGGATGGATATATGTTTATCCCAGGCATGTTTAAATTCAGTTACTGTGGATTTACCAACCACGTCTGCTGGAATGAATGGATGAATTTAAAAATAACTTAATTGGAAAGTCATTAAAAATGTTCCTCAATCCTTACCTTATTGTTGGAGACATGACACATGCTTTAGAATTACAATTACAGGAACCTTTGTCATGATTAATGCCCAGATTATGACCCAACTCATGGGCCATTGTAGATGCCATCAAACTTGTTTGATTGCTATGAACCTGAAGAAAAGAAAATACTTTATTGTTATTCCATCAAGAAACTAAAACTGAATCCAATTATTATTAACACTAAGTGTTAAAAAATGTCACTAAGTGACACATTTTGGGTCGAGGATACCATCTCAGAATTCCTCCAGTTCTTCTGAATGCATGTTTGCCCGCCAAAATTCTTGAATATCCACAAATACATCCAGAAGAAAACTTTAAAGCCCAGAAGCTACACCACAGGAGAAGATCAAAACCTATGAATCCATTTGCCTTTTATTTATTTATTAAACTTATATGTAACTTCAGTTCAAAAATATTCATCGTTTTTTGTGTGGGTTAGCATTTTCAGAATATTGAAGGCTGAAGTCCTGAACAGTCTTAACAATGAGTAGTTCTTTCTAAATAAATAATGACTTTGAGCAAAGCAGTTTTGGATTGCCTCATACTACCCACATCCTAACTCTGATTATTAAGAAACAAAACTTTAGGAATTTTGCTGTATGTTTTTTTATTGCCATGTCTTTCCATTCGTTCTATGTGAATGATAAAATAGATTTACTGTTTCTCAATAAGAGGGGTGGCATACAAATCTAATAAATTATTATTAATAATAATTATTATTAACTAATGTGGTTTTCTTGCAAGACGTTAAAATACTGGAGTATTTTTTTCTTTTAAAGTAAATTTAGTACTTAAATTTTATTTAAGTAAAATTAAATACATTTTAAATTTATAAATTTAGTTTATAAATTTATTTAAATAAATTTTATTTAAGTACTGAAGAACTCTCATATTGTATTAATGTACATTAATTCAATCCTATGCAACCTAGATCCTAAATTTATTGGAAGAAAAGAAGAGTGATTTGCATTTGTCATTAGAATCACTAAGAATATTGTTCAGAGGTGTTATTTGGATGAATTGTAACCAGATTTGACCTGCTCATTTGTCAATCAGAGCTCAGTTTGACTCCGCCTGATCCAGAAATATTACAATATACAGTAGGTTTTAACTTAAATATAAATAGGTAACAGGTATGCTTTCTACTAACCTGAATAATTGCTGAAGAATACTTTGGATGGCAGAATTTGCCTACATAACCAAGTCCTAGAGTTAATCCATTAAATTTAATGGACCTATAAGAAAAAAGGGGGGGAGGATAAAATTTATGGAAGATAGAATCACATTATGTAGTCTTAGGGCATATATAACTCTCCATGGCTTTTTGCAAGTTCATAGTCCATCCTCAGTTACTTCTAGTCTTCAGAATGTTAGAATTCAATTTAGACTCTAGTCTCAGAAGCCATTTAGCTAAGCAAATCTGTTAAACATATTCAGGATGCATTTTCACTATATGGTGATGGCTGGTCTTAGCACGAGTTAGCTAGGGAGAGGGGTTAACGTGTTGTCTGAATCCAGTCCACTACATTCATTTAAATTCCATTAACTATGAAAACCCTGGAAAGGCTTAGCCAGCATTGCGGCAAGACAAACACTTTCCTCGGGGGCTTCTGAGGAAATATTGATATCCCAGCTCATTGGAGAGGTCTTGGTTTGACTTAAACCATCATGGAGAGATGATGAACAAGAGAGGCACGGACAGACATGAACAGGGAAATGGCAATTTCCCTGGGGCATTGGTTAAAGACACTCAAACCAGTAGCTAGAAAGATGGCCATTAAAGCCATTATAACCTGGGGAGGCCAGAACCACAAAAGGAGAAAGAAGAAAAGAATGTGGATTGTCTGGGTGAGATGATTGCCTTGATCTAAACATTTGTGCAGGAGCGGTGTTGAAGCAAAATTTTGAAGCCAGTCAGTGACTGCCCAACTTACAGATAAAAGAACATTTAAAATGAGGGGAGTGGCATGATATGACAAGGATAAAACAGTCAGGCAACTCACTAATGATGTATAAAAGATTAATATGTTGGTTTATTGCATAATAATATACAAATGTAGGTTAATACTAGATAAGATGTTATGGTATATGTATTAATATATATATATGTAACATTTTTTGTTGATAATGAAAAGGAAAGGAAACTACTATAGATCTATTTTGGGCTTATTAGCCTTCATCAGCTAGTCACACCCTTTTACTGGTATTTGAACCCTGTCTTAGCAATTAGGCTACAGGCACAACTCCTGTATTAGCTTGTACCAGGGAAGGGTATGTGTGATTCTTTTGTCTAATCACCCTGGTATATTGAAGGAACACCACAGCTCGTTTCTTTGTGTGTGTGTAATGTGGAGAAGAAAAAAATTAAAAGCTGAAAAACCCTATGAGAAACCCAAGTACATATTTAGTTTGTCTAGATTTTGTCTATCAATTTAATTGTGCAGTTATTAAAGACTAGATGGTATTAGAGAAGGAGATTGGGCGTCAAATCAACATTTGTGGCAAAAAATAAAATTGGGGGGTTTTTTTGGTATATTTTAATATTCTCCCATTCACTTAGATCTGCCCTCCATCTAGCCCCGAAGGTATTTCACAAGACCAACTTGTTATGCATGTATCCTATAGAATTGCTCACAAAAAAATTGTTATTTGCCCAATATCTTATAGATATAAGACAATAAATGTGTCAATTACCCACTCATAAAATTGTATGACAATATATAGGCTGATGTGGTGTGGAACTGAGTGGTTAAGAAACTGGGATTATTGACTGGAATGTGGACAGCTTGAGACCTAAGTACTGCCTGATGCAGGGAGGTTGTGTTACTTGCTTCAATTCCTGCCAACCAAGCAGTTCCAAAGCACACAAACATAAGTAGATAAATAGGCACCATTTTGGTGGGAAGGAAACAGCATTCTATGTGCTTTTGGAATTAATAATGCTGGCTATGTGATTATGGAAGCATCTTTTTGACAAGGTTGGCTCTTTAGCTGTGCTATTGCTAAGCACTATAAATAGATTTGAGTATTTTATTGTTTTAGTGTACTCTTGGCTTATTTGTTGTGTAATGTGAGCATTCATTTCATTGATGCAGAATGGGATTAATTACTTAATCAAATTAAAAATGAATGTGTAAGTACAGCCAAAGTATAGCAGGATAATTTACATTTGAGTTTCAATTTTAAATCCAGGTGAAATGAAATCAAGCATTTCTCAAAACCAGCTTTCACCTACAAAAAAAGTGGTTGACTTTGACCCAGAACTATAGTTCATGGTTTAAAGTACGCAGCATAGAACGGAAGTTCTGTGCAAGCATAACATTCCCATAATCCTCCACTCCCAGACTCCCCCACTCCCTTTCCCTCCCAATGAGACGTACGTGAGTAACTGAGCATTATCATGACTTCTGCGTGGCAGCAAATCTGTTTGTCTCCATGCTCCAAATAAGTCCAAAGTGACATTTGCCGCTTTCTGCACATTAATCTTATCTCTGTTAGACCAAAATTCGAGGCCAATCAGTGCTACATGAATATCCAAAGGTTTGTAAATCTGTCAGGGGGACATGGCAACAATCAGATATTCAAATACAAATAAACCTTCAGAAACCTTTCAAGATTAAAAAACAATTGATATTGGCTTCTGTGGGCAGGTGGAAAAAAATTAGGCATGGGCATCAATAGAAGAGAAATCTCCAGAGCTCTGGACTCAGTTGTGGAGTCCTTGGTGCTCTCTGAGTTTCCTGCTCTGCAGACACAAGTAAGTTGTTTAGTGAGATAATGAAATGTCTGCAAAGAAACTACCAAGCTCAGATAGCATTAAGGACTCTCTATATATTGGGGAATAATAATAATAATAATAATAATGATAATAATAGTAATAGTAATAATAATAATAATAATAATAATAATAATAATAATAATAATAATAATAATAATAATAATAATAATACAAAAAAACAAACCTTGGTTATCAAACATCCAAGAAATCTAATAAAATTTCACATTTGCTATACAGGGATGACCTGAAGCTGTATGGAAAAACTGAGCCTGAAATCTACTTTATGACCAATATTGTCCAAAACTTTAGCACTGATATCAGCATGGAATTTGGTTTGGACAAATGTGTCACAGTAACACTGAAGAAGGATAGAATCACTGAAAGCATGGTGATAAATACAGTAATACCTCGTCTTACGAACCTAATTGGTTCCCGGGGGAGGTTCGTAAGGCGAAAAGTTCGTAAGACGAAACATTGTTTCCCATAAGAAACAATGAAAAACGAATCAATGTGTGCAACGAAAAAAAAATGCAAAAAACCGCCGCTGCCCGGCTGTTTCAATTGAAACAGCCGGGCGCTTCTCAGCGTTCTCTCAATGCCAAACCCGGAAGTTCGGCAAAAGTTCGGGTTCGGGTGGCCACCGAGAAGCCCCGCCACCCAGCTGTCACCTTTTGAAACAGCCAGGGGGCTTCTTGGTGGCCTCCCGAACGCCGAACCCGGCAGTTCGGGTTTGGCATTCGGGTTCAGGAGGACGCTGGGAAGCCCCCCGGCTGTTTCAAAAAGCGACAGCCGGGTGGCGGGGGCAGGTTCGTAAGACGGAAAACGTTCGTAAGAAGAGGCAAAAAATATCCGAACTCCGGGTTTCGTATCTCTGGTTGTTCGTATGGCGAGGGGTTCGTATCATGAGGTACCACTGTATGCCTAAAGGTCAAGCCATAAAGTGTCACCAGCCAGAGGCCTATAAATACCTGGGCATATTACAACTGGACAACATCAAACATGGGCATGTGAAAAACATGGTCAGCAAAGAATACACACACAGAGTCAGAAAAATTCTCAAATGCAAGCTCAATGGAGGCAATAGCATCAAGGCCATAAACTGTTGGCACAATAAACTGGACACAGACTAAATTGGACTATTTGGATAGAAAAACAAGAAAACTCATGATCATTCAATATTCACTTCCCCCTTTGATTGCCCCTTGTGGGCGGCAATCAAATCAAATCAAATCAAATCGAATCGAATCGAGTCGAGTCGAATCGAATCGAATCGAATCGAATCAATGAATGAATGAATGAATGAATGAATAAATAAATAAATAAATAAATAAATCTGCCTAGCAATGAAAACCAGAGCCAAAAGCTGGCCCAGTAAAGTTTTGCATGGGCAGTTCCTTGACAAGATTGAAGGAAAGGTTTATAAGAAGAAGACCTGGTTATGGCTCACTAATGGAACATTTGGATCTGCGCACATCATACAAAAATACATCACACAGTCCTAGATGTCGTATTTTTTTCCCAATGAATTGTATCCTGCTGCAGCAAAAATGCATCCAAACATGCAGCCGCATATTGGATGCGTATTGGATGTGTTTTAAATCTGATTGATGCAGCATTTTGGGATGCAATTTATGGACAGCAGTATTCTGTTCAGGAATGCTGCGAAACGAAACATCTCCTACGTCTTACTTTCGGGGAATGCCTTATATTAGGCAATTCTATGAAACCTCTCCAATATCTTACTTTCGGGGGTGACTTATTTTTGGGGAAAGAGGGTAGATACCACAATCCAACTCAAATTGAGTTCCTTTCAACAGGTTTTTTTTTTTTAGGGATCAGTTACATAATCAATTGGAGTTTGGAACAGGCTGATTCTGTCTATCTCTTTCTAATGTCCAAGTTCAGAACCATTAACCACAGCCCTCAAAGAATCCAGATACAGTGGAACCCCGACATAAGAGCTGCTCTACTTAAGAGCAACTCGAGATAAGAGCTGGGAGGGGAGAGATATTTTTGTTCTACTTACAAGCCCAAATTCGAGATACAAGCGCCAAGGAGCTGTCTCCTGAAGCCAAACGCTAACTTCCGCGTTCGGCTTCAGGAGACAGCTGCGAAGCGGCGCGCGTGTTTTAAAAGGTTGCAGCCGGCCTGGGGGGCTCGGGGGGGGGGGTGCTTGCAGCTTTCTTTCTTGCTCTTTTTCTTTCTCTCTTTTACCTTCCCTTCCTCTATTTCTTCTTTTCTTTCTCCTTCCCACCTTCTTCCCTCCCTCCCTCCCTTCACTCATTCCTCTCTTACTCTCCCCTTTCATAAGTTTCCTTGCTTCCTTCCTCTGTTCCTGTCCCTTCCCCCTTTCTTTCTTTCTTTCTTTCTTTCTTTCTTTCTTTCTCTTTTTCTTTCTCTCTTTTACCTTCCCTTCCTCTATTTCTTCTTTTCTTTCTCCTTCCCACCTTCTTCCCTCCCTCCCTCCCTTCACTCATTCCTCTCTTACTGTCCCCTTTCATAAGTTTCCTTGCTTCCTTCCTCTGTTCCTGTCCCTTCCCTCTTTCCTTCCTTCCTTCCCACCCTCCGTCCATTCATTCACCCATTCCTCTCTTGATCGCTTAAAGCCGGTCCCTGGTGCAAAAAGGGTTGGGGACCTCTGTCCTACAGGATTGGGTGGCAGAGAAGTTGAACATATGTAAATTTAAAAGTTTAAGAAAGTTTACAAGTTAAGTGAAAGAAACTTCATTATTCATTTATATGTACATGTACATTTCTTCATTAAAAACATGTCTTTCTGCATAATTTAGACTAACTTTGTGAGTTTTTTGAGGGCTGGAACCAATTAAAATTATTTACATTAATTCCTATGGGGAAAAGTCGTTCGAGATAAGAGCTGCTCGACTTAAGAGCCCAGGTCCGGAACGAATTAAACTCGTATCTCGAGGTACCACTGTATAGGTGTAGTTCTGATTGAGCTCCTGAAACCCTTCTGGATCTGCATCCCCCCAACACAGAAGCTATATTCACATAACAGGCTTATTAACCTAGTTACTGAATTAACCCATTTTCTGGGATGGCCTTATATCCTGGATCACCAGCTGGCCAAATGACATAGTTTTGCCTCATTCAAAGCCACAAAAGTTAACATTCGTACATAAGTCCATCCCCTAGCTCTCTTTACCTGGTTAAGTGTGTTGTGTGAACACAGTGAAAATCTGAGAGAAGTTAATCTAACAAGTGAAATAATTTTTGCCATGTCCTCTTACCGTATTCATATTGTTGACAATTTCGTATACTTTTGTTCTTATAACACTTAAATTATTTGAGTATTTTC
The DNA here is from genome assembly GCF_031021105.1 of Erythrolamprus reginae. Lineage (NCBI taxonomy): Eukaryota > Metazoa > Chordata > Lepidosauria > Squamata > Dipsadidae > Erythrolamprus > Erythrolamprus reginae. The sequence continues at coordinate 7,904,781 of NC_091961.1, read as the reverse complement.
TGTACTACAGAAAAGACAAAAAAGTTAAGATGAGGTCATAATTATAAGAAGAAAGGAGACAAAGAAAATATTAGTAAAAGGATCGTTGAATTTGTTGATTCAGACAAATTAGAGTATACAAATGCCTCTTTATTTCATAAATATTAGATGGTCCCAATAATAAAAAAATATCAAATATTTATTGTAAAACACATGTTAAAAGAAATCCAGTTAGGATATTTGTTAGTCTTAAAAAATGCTCACATTAAAAAAGGTGTAAATCAATGCAGAAAAAAAAATAGAATTCTATCCAGGATACTTACCATTCCATTGTCCAGAACTATGAAAAACTCAACATATTTTTTGGAGTCCAAGTATGTGTTTTGCTAAAGAAAACAATAAAAGCAAAAAGCTGTTTAGACATGTTGCTGCCAGCAGCCAACAAGAACCTTGGTCATCATCAAATAATCAGAAAACTGCTTGTTACATTTCCTGGTCAAAATACTGGAACTTTAAGAAATATTGGTTGTTTGAAGAAGACATTTATAGGGGAACGGATTGTTGAAATTTTAGCACTTAGAGCAGGGGACCACTGCCCACTACCAAGCCTTGGGACGAGTTGGTGATCATTGGCATGAGCATGTGCATCTCCTCTTGCATGGCCAGCGAGAAAGCATGGATGGGCATGCTCCATTCGCACATGTGTGTGTGTGTGACACTACTCACACAAATGGAGCTGGGCACACACATGATCCTTCTGCTCACACAGAAGCATTCCCTCTCACCACTGTCAGCCTGCAAAGCTGGAAAGGTTGGGGAACTCTGAGTTAGAGAAGGTGCTGGTACATTTTTGAGGATAAATGGATTGTCAAACAGAAACAAAAGGTTTTTTTGTTTTTTTTAAAGGAATAAAAAACAAGCATGGGAAGAAATCGCTTTCTTTGACCTATTTTTTAGCCTGATGTTCCAATGACTTTCTCACTTTCTCTTCCTTTTCCCTAACAAAGGATATCAACCAATCGTATGAGAAACATGGAGATGTGGTCATGTTATGTAACCAATTAAATGCAATGGTATCACACTCTGCATCAAAGGCAAGATAATAGTTCTGGCCTATTTCATCCTGGGGTCTTTAAGCCCCTACACTTTAAGGCCCAGAATTCTGTAAATCTGGAGCTCCTGCTCTGGCCTCAGCGGATCTGTCCCAAGATGTCACAGACTGACCTTTTGTCTGAGACAAAGGTTCTTCCATCACCGCCTATATTTGTTGAGGTAGTTCGAAGGCAACGGGCCTCCCCTGCTTCAGGCCCTGCTCTTTCTTCCAACACTGGTGGGGGTTTTTTCTCATAGGAGTGGATCTAGCATCCTCCCTCAAGATACCTGCAGTAGATGCTTCTGTCAACGCTCTCTACTCCTCTACTAATATGCTAGGGCACCCGTTGCAGTTTTTGAGACCAGAGGACAGAGGAACGGAGCAGGTGCTCCAAAAGACTCATTAGGGTGCAGGTGGGTGGTGCATGCAGCCACCACCACATCCTTCTTCAGTCACACATCCCTGGTCTGGCTATGCAAACTCCAGGACCAATTACTTCCCTCTTATCTCAGGGTGCAACAAGACTAAGGAACAAGAGTAGGAACATATTATCACATCTGGTGGTTATGCCCGGAAGCAAGAAAATTTTGGACTAGAACTCAGAGCTGTCTGGAAGAAATATTGGAATATAAATTAGAAACAAAACCAGAAATGTATTTATTAGGAATAATCGGAGCTCAACACAGCAAAGAAGACTATTATTTAATAACACACATACTAACATCAGCAAGATTGGCATTCGCACAAACTTGGAAACAAGAAAAGACACCAAATGAAGAGATGGTGATTAAGAAAATGTTAGACTGCGCAAAATTAAGCAAATTAACGTATGAATTACAAGATAAACAAAATAAGAACTACTACAGAGTGTGGGAGAAACTGTATAACTGGATAGAAAAGAAAAAAAACAAGAAAAGGAATTAGTATTAAGGGAATATAATGTAATAAAAACAGAATTGTAAAATATTAATTATTATGCATATAGATAAATAGAAATGTTTAATGTTGTTTGTATGTTTGTTGGTATAAAATAAAAAATAATTTAATTTAAAAAAAAGACTAAGGTGACTAGATGTCCCACTTTCCGCAGGACAGTCACACTTTTAAATTATTTGTCCCATGTCCTGCCGGCAGTGTTCCCTCTAATTTTTTTGGGGGGTGGGCGGAAAAGTATAGTGTCTGAGCAGCAGTCCCCTCAGGACTGGGCGGCACAGAAAAAATAAATAAATAAAATAAACAAACAAACAAACAAACAAACAAATAAATAAAAAACCCACCCTGTTTTGCCTCAAAGAATTTCAAAATAAAATACAGTGGAACCCCGACATAAGAGCTGCTCTACTTAAGAGCAACTCGAGATAAGAGCTGGGAGGGGAGAGATATTTTTGTTCTACTTACAAGCCCAAATTCGAGATACAAGCGCCAAGGAGCTGTCTCCTGAAGCCAAACGCTAACTTCCGCGTTCGGCTTCAGGAGACAGCTGCGAAGCGGCGCGCGTGTTTTAAAAGGTTGCAGCCGGCCTGGGGGGCTCGGGGGGGTGCTTGCAGCTTTCTTTCTTGCTCTTCTTCTTTCTCTCTTTTACCTTCCCTTCCTCTATTTCTTCTTTTCTTTCTCCTTCCCACCTTCTTCCCTCCCTCCCTCCCTTCACTCATTCCTCTCTTACTCTCCCCTTTCATAAGTTTCCTTGCTTCCTTCCTCTGTTCCTGTCCCTTCCCCCTTTCTTTCTTTCTTTCTTTCTTTCTTTCTTTCTTTCTTTCTTTCTTTCTTTCTTGCTCTTTTTCTTTCTCTCTTTTGCCTTCCCTTCCTCTATTTCTTCTTTTCTTTCTCCTTCCCACCTTCTTCCCTCCCTCCCTCCCTTCACTCATTCCTCTCTTACTCTCCCCTTTCATAAGTTTCCTTGCTTCCTTCCTCTGTTCCTGTCCCTTCCCTCTTTCCTTCCTTCCTTCCCACCCTCCGTCCATTCATTCACCCATTCCTCTCTTGATCGCTTAAAGCCGGTCCCTGGTGCAAAAAGGGTTGGGGACCTCTGTCCTACAGGATTGGGTGGCAGAGAAGTTGAACATATGTAAATTTAAAAGTTTAAGAAAGTTTACAAGTTAAGTGAAAGAAACTTCATTATTCATTTATATGTACATGTACATTTCTTCATTAAAAACATGTCTTTCTGCATAATTTAGACTAACTTTGTGAGTTTTTTGAGGGCTGGAACCAATTAAAATTATTTACATTAATTCCTATGGGGAAAAGTCGTTCGAGATAAGAGCTGCTCGACTTAAGAGCCCAGGTCCGGAACGAATTAAACTCGTATCTCGAGGTACCACTGTACTGTACTGTGTGTCTATAACAGTGAGCTCATAATAGGGCAACTCTATCAATATCAAAATGCCACTTAAATAGTTGAGCTAGTTTCAAACTAGATTTTGATTTTCTTTCTCTCTTCCTTACTCCCATTCTTTTTCTTTCTCTTTTTCTTCCTCTCTTTTTTCTATCTGTTTCTCTCTCTTCCTCTCTCTCTCTTTCCCTCTCACTCTTTCCCTCTCGGCTTCTGGGCAGGTTTGAAAAACTCTGAGTTGATGATGATTTTTAAGTGAGCCATGGCTCACTGCTCAGCTTAGAGGGAACTATGCCCGCCGGGTTTCCAAAATGTCCCAATTTTGGAATTGAAGAGTGGGACGGCCAGTGGCTGGAGGAGAAGAGCAGGAGGGGAGCCAAAATGTCATCAGCTGAGTCAAGTGCCAGCCTCAGTTGTGCATTGCAGGGCATCTGGGGTGTTTCGGAGGATCTTCTCCGGGTGACCCCCAGAGCTCCTGAGCCAGACTGGACCAGGCAGGCTGGACCGGGGATGCTTGGAAGGGATGCCACCACCTGGGCAGAAGCCGCAGCCACTCGGGCACCACAGGGACCCCTTGGGGGCGTTTTAAGGGCAGGATAACTTTTCCCACCTTTCTTTCCTTCAAGAGTCCAGCCCAGCTTTGCATTACAAACGATGGGATCTTCTGTGGTAGGGAGAAGGATGCACTAATTGTGCAATTGGCATGCAGACACTGACCACAAGTGGTGCCTGGCATCAGCTCCATACAGGGGAGTCTCTGGATCCCATTTAAGTTGAATCCAGGGATAAACAAAAAAAAATCTCCCTTCCCTTTCCAGAGAAGCCACACCCACAGGACTGGTAAGGAATTTTTTTTGAATTTCACCCCTGGTCACCTCTCTGATGAATTCTATCTAATCAGCCCCCAAAGAATTTATCCTTTGTTTTACATTTTGGAAACAAATAAATGTATCCCTGTTCTCAAATCTCTGTAAAAGAGTATTTCAATGCTAGATTTCACCACTAGAATGCCCAAATTACTCTGGAAGTATGCCTATACTCAGGAAGTACACTTATGCTCTTTTACTTTATATTTTGGAAACAAATATATGTATCCCTGTTCTCATGCCATGTTATATACTTGAGGGTTTTTGAGACTCACTTGTTCAGGAGTAACAGCTAACTGAGATATCTTTTCGATGGGCTCATCTGATTCCCAAGTAGTCTCGGTTACGCCACAGATTCCGAGGGCATTATCCTCCTTGTCTAGACTTTCATATTTGTATACTGCATGGGCTTCATTGTTGGAAAGATCCAAGGGTTCAATAAAGTATGTCTCCCCTTGATGCTTGAATTGTCCTCTGTAAAACAAGGTAGAATAAGGTGATCAGAGATGGACAACTGATAGATGAGAATATTGTTAGTTCAGGGATGACCTACACTAATGTTACCTAGTTGGGTAATAAATTGTCTGCAAGGGAACAACTAAGCTCTGAGAGCCATTTTTTTTAAACCATTAACACCATTTTATTCAGTTCAGGTAAGCAGTACAATTATACATTGTAAGGTATAGGTTATAATACATATAATTCTTGGTAGAGATGTTGTATTTCTTAAACGTTGTAAATAAACAGTGAATAGAAAATATCAAAGATTTCCTTAGATTATGATAATAAATGTTACATCTCCTATTAATATATATTGGCTAATAACAAATTAATGAAATTATTTTCTAAATTTGAAGAATAAAAAGAGAGGATGAGAAAAAAGAAAGGGGGGGAAAGAAGAGAATAAATAAAAGAAAGGAAAGAGTGCAGAAAAGAAAAGAAAGATCTGCGTATGACGCAGACATTTTCAGGGACGACTTTTGTAAAAAAAGTAGTAGGAGGAGTATGTGCACAATATAGTAAATGTATTCTATATATATAAAAGGGGGGAAAATGGAGAGAAAGAAAAAAAAGAATAATAAGGAAGTATATGTTAGTAAATATTAGTAATGATATGTTATGTAATATGTATTAGTTTAAAGACGGATAAAAAGAGATATGATATAAATTTTGTTGCAAATTGATTGGGTTTTGGCGCTAAGTCTTTTAATTGATTTGAATTTAGTTGAAACGTTCAAAAGTGGGATATAGTTAATGGTTTGATAAAATAGTGATTTTATAATGTAAAAGTTTGATATTTTTTGTGTGAAACCCCTGAGAGTCATTTTTAACTAGGTAACCCTATGTTTTTTAATAATAATAATAATAATAATAATAATAATAATAATAATAATAATAATTGCTATTATTATTATTATTATTATTATTATTATTATTATTATTATTATTATTATTAAAAATCTGCTTGGAAACTCCTTTGTCTAGACCTGATTTAGCTGCCTAGTATCTCTACTGGCGGGCAGCAGCTCATCTTGGTATTCAACCAAAGTCTTAATTCATGCAAAACTGATGTCCTTAATTTTAAGCTGGAGTTATGACAACTCCAAGAGTAGTATTTTATTCTTAATAAAATCAATCAGAGACTATCTTACTTCAAACCATTGCATGCACTGATGACTGCAGTTGAGTCAGCTTCATTCTGGATGTGTCCATGATAATAGCAGTGATCCTGTATGGGGGCAAGAGGATGACTCTGGTTAAAGCTTGTTTGTAGGGTGGCTTGATGAGCAGAAGAGCAATGCATTCCACCACATCAATCAAATATGAAAACATTTTGATTCAGGGGGACAGAAGACCTACTCAATATTGATTGTTCCAAAATGAACATAGGATAATACAAGTCTCCATAAACACTAGTCAGGGTGCAGGGGGAGCCCCGTTGATGGTAAAATGCTAAGAACTGTTGGGCAGACAACCAACACACACATAAAAAATACTCTATTGAAATTACAAGCCTTTTTCTCCACCAACCTTGTCTCCTTGGAAATCAATTCTAGTGATGAAGCACAGGATTTGCTGCATAAATTTTCAGTCTTGATGATTGTCTTTACATTCTGAAATCTTACCATACCGCATGAAAAATTCTACATTTACTAATGATACCAATTAATTATTATTTTCTTGAGCCCACATAATGAAAGTTTTAAGAAATATACAAAGAGATATAATTCCTAGCATCATATGGAAGCACGATTGATCTCTCCAGGTTCCTAAGAGGCCAGTAAGGGGCGTACATAAGTGCACTGGTGTGCCTTTCATCCCCTGTCCAATTGTCTTTCCTTTATCTCATATATCATATATATTTTCTTCCTTTCATATATCTTCTCCTCTATTTTTACATATTATATTTATATATATATTACTTCATGTCTATTCTCTTCCATATGTATTGTGTATTGGACAAATGAATGAATAAATAAAATAGACATTAAAGTCAGAAGATTTCTGTTACACACTAAATTGGAGGCATTTTGATGAACTTTGAAGATGCTAAACTGGAAGTAGATAATTTTCAGACACAGAGGATAAAATTTTAGATCAATTTGGGGAGAAGGGGTGAAGGAGTATTTTAGTGCTGTGATATTTTTGGAGCTGGTGGGGCCATGTTCTAGGTCCTTTTAATATGAGAGTATCCAATAAACTTCTCTAAAGGAGCAAATAAACAAATGATTTTGCATTAATCACGGTAATCTGGTTTAAAAATGAAAAGGTAGAAATTATGAACCTGATGTTCTCATAACAAATATATTTGTGAAACTCACTCCCCCAAATCAAAAAATCAAAAAAGCACAACAAAGAATGTTCTTTCTGCACCAACTCAGGAAGCTTTCCCTCCCACTTAAGACTGTATGACTATAACTTGTTGCTTGTATCCTAAGATTTCTATTAATATTGATTGTTTCTTTATTGCTTATTTGACCCCTATGGCAATCATTTAGTGTTGTACCACATAATTCTTGACCAATCTATATTTTCTTTTACGTACACTGAGAGCATGTGCACCAAAGACAAATTCCTTGTGTGTCTAATCATACTTGGTCAATAAAGAATTCTATTCTATTCTATTCTATTCTATTCTATTCAAATGTTTGCTTCTAACCAGGAGGAAAGAACTGGTTGATTGAAAACTTGCCCTACTAATTCAATGAATAAAACAAACTGGATTTAACAATAAGAATCATACATTCTTATATGAGTATTTCAGTCTTTTACACAGTACATATACATTCCTTCTTGCTTGAGTAGCTTGGTCTGAGACGTACATATTTGGAATATTGTGCTCAAATATTCCTCTCAATCTATATCCTAAAAATAAGAAACTCTAGATATTACCTGAACTAGAGGGTTGGTGGTAATTTCTCTGCCATCAGGGGAATAATGAGTTTCACTGTAATCTTCTGAAAAAAGTCCTCTGGAAAGAATGCAAATATTCATATCAGGCATTAAAGAGGACAGAGATAATTTTATAATAAGTTTACAACTACTGCATATTAAGCCTATATTGTTTGGTATCAAAGGAAAGAAGCAGATATTTCAACCTCATGAGGATGCCTGTTTAAGAGGAGTGCTGAGATTCACCCCAGGAAAGATCTGCACCAAGGAAGCTGTGCAATTCTCTTCATAAAGGCTCAGAGGTGGTGACATTGACCAGGAGAAGACATTCTGTATTGCCTCTTCTTTTTGTTCTTCTGGTCTATGCAACAATCTGATGAAACGTCTTGGTCCATTGACCTCTCCTCCTTTCTAAGAGGTCTGTAAGGGGAGTGCATAAGCGCACCATTGTGCCTACCATCCCTGTCCTATTGCCTTCTTTTGTTACTTTTTATCATTACTTATCTAATGTTTAATGTGTACAAATTATCACCCTATAATTGTTTGATAAATAAATAAAATAAATAAAATAAATAAAATAAATAAAATAAATAAAATAAATAAAATAAATAAAATAAATAAAATAAATAAAATAAATAAAATAAATAAAATAAATAAAATAAATAAAATAAATAAAATAAATAAAATAAATAAAATAAAGTAAATAAAGTAAATAAAGTAAATAAAGTAAATAAAGTAAATAAAGTAAATAAAGTAAATAAAGTAAATAAATAAATAAAATAAATAAAGTAAATAAAGTAAATAAAGTAAATAAAATAAATAAAATAAAGTAAATAAAGTAAATAAAGTAAATAAGGTAAATAAGGTAAATAAATAAAGTAAATAAAGTAAATAAAATAAAGTAAATAAAGTAAATAAAGTAAATAAAGTAAATAAAATAAAGTAAATAAAGTAAATAAAGTAAATAAAATAAATAAAATAAATAAAATAAATAAAATAAATAAAATAAATAAAATAAATAAAATAAAGTAAATAAAGTAAATAAAGTAAATAAAGTAAATAAAGTAAATAAAGTAAATAAAGTAAATAAAGTAAATAAAATAAATAAAATAAATAAAATAAATAAAATAAATAAAATAAATAAAATAAATAAAATAAATAAAATAAATAAAATAAATAAAATAAATAAAATAAATAAAATAAATAAAATAAATAAAATAAATAAAATAAATAAAATAAAATAAAATAAATAAATAAATAAATAAATAAACTCTTTACTTTACTCTTTACTTAAGAGTAAAAGGAAGCAATCTCAAAGAAATGGATGCCTTGAACAAAAACAGCTTTCTTGAAGTTTAAAACCAATATATGGAGTCACTTTCCACTCCTAGAGTCACATCTATGCACCTGGCATTGCCTTCTATTTTTCCTTCCTAGTCTTCCGCCTCTAGCCCTGTTTGGCTTCCATGCCAAAAAAGTGATCATCCAGCCCTTGAAATCCAGTATAGTCTTCATATTTAACCAAAACAAAATGGTACAGTAGAATTTCTAAAGCACACATTAGAATTTAGCATGAAATGTCTCCAGTGGTATAAGATAAAGTGACACACAGATACCCACGTAGGCTTCCCATCTATGCAGTACAGGGACAACCATAGTAATTTCAATGGTGATGTGACCTCTACAGGTTTGAGGTTAATGAAAATGGCACATTTTCTTTTAGTGGTGTTAGTGGTGTGTTTACATATGAGAAATCCAACCTAGAATTAAGAGAAATTTCCTGACAGTGAGAACAATTAATTGGTGGAATTTAAATTTTCCATATTGTTCTAGTAAAATTAGAAGAACTTCTGAGTTCACATACTTATTTCTTTCTAGGTGAAGGACCACTGGCTCTCTATTCAGTTGAAATTGATATTGCATTGTATCTTCATAATCGGTCTGAAATGTAAAGAATTCAGTGTTTGTTTTTTAAACAAGAGGCAAATTAATAGCAATAGCATTTAGACCTATATACCACTTCATAGTGCTTTTACAGTCTTCTATAATCAGTTTACAGAATCAGCATATTACCCCAACAATCTGGGTCTTTGTTTTACCCACCTTGGAAGGATGGAAGGCTGCATCAACGTTGAGCTGGTGGTGACATTTGAACTGCTGAACTGCAGCTAGAAATTTAGCTGAAGTAGCCTGCAGTGCTGCACTCTAACCACTGTGCCACCCTGCTCAATCCACAAACAAAATATGTATCTTCTAAAAATGCCCCGAGTTTTCGGAGAAGGGCAGCATACAAATCTAATAAATAATAATAACTCTGCCCTTGTGTCAAATGGAGAGCTATAGTCAAATTGTTTATTAGATTTAGAATATTTCATCTACTGTTTGAAGAGTTTGAATAAAATCTTAAATTAAATAAAACTTTCCTGCATAAGTTCAAGATCTCATTCTCTGAACTTCTTGATGAATGAAGTTGGGCTGGGACAGAGAGGCTGATTTGAAAATTAAACTTTCTTGCATAAGTTCAAGATCTCTTTCTCTGAACTTGGTGAATGAAGTTGGGCTGGGACAGAGAGGCTGACTTGAAAGTCATCCAGTGATGGTCCTGAATCTGGTTCTTCATCCTAACCTTGAGCTATAACCACCTATAACCCTCTTCATCTAGAAACACAACTTCCTCTTCTCTTCGGAACAGATAGATAAGATGTAATGGAACTTCCAGGTGTGTATGTAAGAGAGAGGGGGGGAGAGTGAGGAGGAGGGATGGGGAGGGTGGGAGGGAGAGAGGTTGAAGAGAGAGAGCAGATTTCACTCCTATATCTGTTGCAGCTATGAAATAATTCAAGGCTACTTCCCACTTTGATCCCTCTTCTGTATATGTATATGGCATTTCTCAACACTTTATTTTTATATAGTAACCAATTAATATTAGGAAATTCTGTTCTAAGTTGCTAGGAATCTCCTCAATATTGTGTGAATTGGGTGGCTATATAATTTTGTTAAATGAATGAATAAGTGAATGATTGATAGATAGATAGATAGATAGATGATAGATAGATAGATAGATAGATAGATAGATAGATAGATAGATAGATAGATTGAGTGAGTGAGTGAGTGAGTGAGTGAGTGAGTGAGTGAGTGAGTAAATAAAGCACTTAGGTTGCAATGAAAAAATCCAGATAATCATTAGATGGCAGCGAAGGGAACCCAAAAATTCTGTTGGCTATCAAGAAATATAGTAATTTACTGAGTTCTTTTTCTTACCTTTGGCACGGCATTCTGAAATCCTCTTTTGGGCAACACATGGACTTTTTGTGGATACACTACTTCATATTCATTAACATTCCCAGATTCCAAGATTATAGAGCTCCCTTCATAAGGGGTGGAAAAGAAGAAAAAAGGTTCTGAATTTTTTTCCCCCAGTTATCATGAAGAATGGAATCTTTTTCTAGTGGAACACAGCGCAGATTCTCTCTGGGGATGCAATTTGCTGAATGGTGTTTGAGAGCTGAAAGACTATCTAGAACCCTTGTTTGGGCAAGTGGAAAAGAAAGATTTTTGAGCTTGAATGATCAGAAAACTAAATAAATAAATCTTAATGAATGTGCACATTTGGTCAGTAAGAGATAAAGGTAACATGAGAGCCTGTAAATCATGATAGTCTGATTCACATAATTCAGGAAACCATACTACATTAGGGTTTGCATATTCATCCGTCAAAAAGCTAGCAAACTTAGCTTGTTATACAAATACAGTTTATTAGGAACTCCTTCCAATTGAGCTGCTATTACTTCTTAATGGGTTGGTTGCCTTTGCTTTCTTTCACTTTCAAAAATACTCCATAGCATCATAATTATCTCTTGGGGACCTAACATGTACATAATCAAATTTAGTGATTTCAGAATTAAAACAACGTTGAAGAATTTAGAGTTGGTTACTCTGTACACATTCAATGGTCACCTGCTATTTGTTCCTTAGTATATGTGGTAGTCCAATACATACAATATTCCTGGATATATGATCACAACTGCGGCCAACATTTGTTAAAAGATTAATGGACCCTATCCCACAAAATGAATTTCAATGTGGAGAAAAATAAAATTTTACATTAAAACCTATAAAGAATGGTTGCAGGATTTGGGTTTGGCTAGTCTGAATAAAAAAAGAATTGGGTTTGCCACAAAGAAGAGGCAGTCAACTTATTTCCCAAAGCACAAGAAAGTAGGATAAGAAACAATGGTTGGAAAGTAATTAAAGGTAGAAGCAACCTGGTATTAAGGAGAAACTCCTAACAGTGAGGACAATTAACCAGTGGAACAGCTTCCCCCCAGAAATTGTACTCCAGTACAATATAATTTTAAGAGGAAGAGGGAGATGGAGGGAGAGAGAGACTGGGTTCTAAGCATAATTGGGTTTTAAGATAATTTAAAATCTCGCATTGAGCAAATTTAGTCATATTAATATGACTACATTATAATATGTAGTCATATTACCTTGACTACAGTTGAAAGATTCTCTATAATAACAAGAGCACTTTCTTGTGTTTGCTTGGCTGAATAATATGCTTGCCTGATTACAGGATGTCTAATTGACCAATTTAAAGAAAAGTAAAACTGAAAATGTTTTATTTTTCTTTAACATTTTGTTCTCTGGAATTGTATTGCCACAAACTCTGCCTCTCTGTACTTTTCTAATACTTTTTTTACTCACATTATTGAGAAATATTCTCTCCATGATGGTTAAGCCAAGAACCATATTTGCAATTTTAGAACAAAAGTGATCCTTGAAAGCAAGCACTCTGTTGCTAGGTCTGCAGAAAGTAGCAAATTTTGGTTTAAATATCTAAAGAAAAGCCATAGAAATTTGTTGGGTGCCATAGACTTTTAGCAGTAAGAATCTGAACAAGAAAACTGAAAAGAACATCTTACCTTGATATGGAAAAAACGCGAAGTATATAGTTACCAAGAGAGCTTGGATCATTTTGGAGCCTGGATGGGTTGGTTGGCCGACAGGAATCTATTTCTGCTTCCCAGCCAACCTGAGCTCTTCTCTTTCAGCTCATTCATGCCTTTTATGCAAAGGTGTTTGCTAAAGGATTTGCCCAAATTCTAACTTGTAGCAATATTACTGGAGGGCAGTTTTCCAATCGGCTTAATGCTTGTCACTCCAACAATGACATCTGAAAGAAGCAACAAAGAGAAGATTAAAAGCTCACAGCATTGCTTTCCTTGGCTCACATGTCAATACAACTAAATTCCGGGCCTCTTGGACATGGGTTCTTAAATGCCAAGATTTGGTTTTTATAGTGTAGTATGAGTTAGAGGCACTTTTTGAGCAATCATGCATGCTTTTAATATTGCTAGATTTAGCGCTGATTGCTATTAAGAAAGCTCAATGACCTTACTTGTGGCCTCTGAAAAATGATCTTATTGTGAGAAAGACTGAATCCATGTCAATGCATTTACCTAAGGGATCCCTAACTTCACTACAGGGAGAAAAATTCTTATACCATAATAGATTTCTCCCTTTGTAGATAGTCAAAACCTTTGTAGATAGTCAAAACAGACTCAAGCTCAACCCAGATAAGATGGAGTGGCTGTGGGTTTTGCCTCCCAAGGACAATTCCATCTGTCCATCCATTACCCTGGGGGGGGGGAATCACTGACCCCCTCAGAGAGGGTCCGCAATTTGGGCGTCCTCCTCGATCCACAGCTCACATTAGAGAAACATCTTTCAGCTTTGGCGAGGGGGGCGTTTGCCCAGGTCTTCCTGGTGCACCAGTTGCGGCCCTATCTGGATCGGGAGTCACTGCTCACAGTCACTCATGCCCTCATCACCTCAAGGCTCGACTACTGTAATGCTCTCTACATGGGGCTACCTTTGAAGAGTGTTCGGAAACTTCAGATCGTGCAGAATGCAGCTGTGAGAGCAATCATGGGCTTCCCTAAATATGCCCATGTTACACCAACACTCCGCAGTCTGCATTGGTTGCCGATCAGTTTCCGGTCACAATTCGAAGTGTTGGTTATGACCCATAAAGCCCTTCATGGCACCGGGCCAGATTATCTCCGAGACCGCCTTCTGCCGCACGAATCCCAGCGACCGGTTAGGTCCCACAGAGTTGGCCTTCTCCGGGTCCCGTCAACAAAACAATGTCGCTTGGCGGGACCCAGGGGAAGAGCCTTCTCTGTGGCGGCCCCGGCCCTCTGGAACCAACTCCCCCCAGAGATTAGAATTGCCCCCACCCTCCTCGCCTTTCGTAAGCTCCTTAAAACCCACCTCTGCCGTCAGGCATGGGGGAACTGAGATATTCTTTCCCCCTAGGCCTTTACAATTTATGCATGGTATGTTTGTTTGTTTGTATGTTTGGTTTTACAATAAGGGTTTTTTTAATTGTTTTAGTATTAGTTTTTAGTATTGGATTTACATGATGTTTTCTACTATTGTTGTTAGCCGCCCCGAGTCTATGGAGAGGGGCGGCATACAAATGTAATAAATGAATGAATGAATGAATGAATGAATGAATGAATGAATGAATAAAGGCAAAACAACCTCCTTTTCTTTTGGAAACAAGGAGGCATGTGAGCCTCTGAAACTCTCTTTGGTGCCCACCTTTTCTTTCAGAATTTCTGCTCTTACCATCACCAGAACTCTTCTCTTGCAATGACCCTAAATTAATGAAAAATAGCAAAACCTCTTAGGGAAAGAACTATAAAAGTAGCCTCAAGCCACATATTTTACTGAATTAATTTTTGTTTGAGGGGAGGATAGCAATAGCATTTAGACTTATATACCACTTCACAGTGCTTTCTTATCCTTAACATTGTTTCTTATCCTACTTTCTTGTGCTTTGGTTAATATCCTTCTCTATGTGGTTTGCAGAGAGTAAGCATATTGCCCCTAACAATCTGGGTCCTTATTTTACTGACGTTGAAAGGATGGAAGGCTGAGTCAGCCTTGAGCCTACTGAGATTCGATCAGCCAAACTGCTGGCAGCCATTGATAAGCAGAGGTAGCTTGCAGGCACTGCACTATAACCATGCACCACTGAGACTCTATAGTATTATAATATGCATACTTCTGCAAATAACCTGCTTTTAATATTTTTCTTATTTCTTTGATGCTGAATTTTATCTAAAATTTCTAATTTTTTCTCCCAAAAAAAGGGAGGAAAACTTTCCCTCTCAGTCACCTTAAAAATAAATAACTCAATGAGCTTTCTTGAAATGAGAATTTCTCCAATGCGCTGCTAAGGAGAGTCCAACTGGGTCATACTTCCGTCTGATTGGTAGGGACTGAGTTTAAATTTAAATATTTAATTAGTTAACCCTCCCAGCTGCCCAGAAGGTCAGTTTTTTAAACTCAACACTCACATGTCAGTAGACAAGGAAACCTCTTGACCATAACATTCTTTTCCCCTGTGATAACTTTATCCATTTCCAGGTGATTCTGATTACCATATTTTTTCTGTGTATAAGACGCACTGGTGTGTAAGACGCACCTAGATTTTAGAGGATGAAAACAAGGAAAAAAGTATTTTGAACCAAATGATGTAGTAGTATATTGTTTAATACAGTGATGGCGAACTTATGACATGCGTGTCAGCACTGACACGCGTAGCCATTTTTAGTGACACGCGGCCGCCGGAGAAACTTTCGGAGAGAATGCGCCAAACGCACGCGACGCGAGCCAAAAAAAAAAAAGCCTCCTCACTCTCACCCCTCCCTCCTGTTTCACCTTCATTGCTGCTTGGAGAAGCCCGCGCCTCCTTCGCCTCCCCCCCACCCAGGAAGGAAAAAGCCGGCAGAGCGCAAGCGCAGGTTCTTAAAGGATCCGCGTTGTTGATTTCCGAGCACCAAAAAAAAAAAAGGACGTGCGAAGAGCGAGAATAGGAGCCCGGCCCGGCTGGAGCTTCCCTGGCGGTGATGGCACGTGAGCTTTTGGGGCCCGGTGGGAGGGCGCCGGCCATTGTGTGCCCGCACAGCCATTAGTAACCCCCTCCCCTGGCAGAAATTTTTGAAGTGGCGCAAAGCCACGCAGTCCTGAATCGCTCCCTTCTCCGGCCAGCAAAGTCAGCTGCCCAGGAAAGCACCGCATTTGAAAAGCGCGCGTTTAAAAATCGTGCCACTTTCCCTGGCAGCCGGCTTGCTGGCCGGAGAAGCGAGCGATCCGGGACTGCCTGGCTTTGCGCCGTGATGACAACAACGGTGCCATGGTGGCCTTCAAGCGTCGCCCTTCGTGGCGCTCAACCACCCGTTCCTCAGGTAGATGTCTGGCGCGCTACCGGGAGGCGGAGGCGGCGCGTGGCCAGGCGCTGAGCTCCATGGACACCTGGGAGGGCAAAGGGGTGAATGTGGCTGCTGCCTCTTAGGCGGAGGCGAAGGCGATGGCGGAGTCTGTGCTGGGGCCATGCAGGGACGCTGATCCAGGGGGCCACAGACCGGCAAGCCGCCCTCCACTCTCTCTCCACTCTCTCTTTCTCTCTCTGTTGCTGCCGTGGTGCACGAGAGAGAGAGAAAAAGGAGGAGAGAGAATAAGAGAGAAAGAGAGAGAGAAGGGAAGAGAGAGAGAGAGAAAAAGCAAGGGAGAGAGAGAGACAAAGAGTGTGTGTGTGTGAGAGGAAGAGAGAGAGAGAAAGAGAAAGAAAGCAAGAGAGAGAGAAAAAGAGAGAGAAGGAAAGTAAGAGAGAAAAAGAGAGAGAAAGCAAGAGAGAGAGAAAGCAAGAAAGAGAGGAACAGAGAGAGAAAGAAAGAGAAAGAAAGCAAGAAAGAGAGAGAAAAAGAGAGAAGGAAAGTAAGAGAGAGAAAGCAAGAAAGAGAAAACAAGGGAGAGAAAGAAAGCAAGAAATAGAGAAAGGGAGGAAGAGAGAGAGAGAGAGAAAGAGAAAGAAAGCAAGAGAGAAAGAGAGAAGGAAAGCAAGAGAGAGAGAAAGAGAGAGAAAGAAAGAGAGAGAAAGAAAGAAAGAGAGAAAGCAAGAAAGCAAGAGAGAGAAAGAAAGCAAAAGAGAAAGAGAAGGAAAGCAAGAGAGAGAGAGAGTGAGAAAGAGAGAATAAAAGAGAGATAGCAAGAGAGACAGAGAAAGAGAGAGAGAGAGAGAAAGCAAGAAAGAGAGAAAGAGGAAAGGAGGGAGAAAGAGCAAAAAAGAGAGGAAGGAAGAAAGAAAGAGGGATGGAGAGAGAAGGGGAAAGAAAGAGGGAGAGAGAGAGAAATAGGCGAAAGGGAGGAAAAGGGGGGGTGGGTTGTCCAAACTTTTTTTCTCAAGGTGACACACCACCCGAGTTATGCTTGGTTTTTTGGCGAATTTTGACACACCAAGCTCAAAAGGTTGCCCATCACTGGTTTAATATAATAACACTGTAGCAGAACGCTTTTTGCAATCATGTATACTTTTGAAAACAATGTATACTTTTGAAAACAATGTATACTTTTGAAAACAATGTATACTTTTGAAAACAATCTATCCTTTTGAAAACCATGTACACTTTTTACAAACTTCAAACTTCACAGCTTTAACACTTGTGGACTTCAACTCCAAGAATTCCTCCACCTGTCATACCACACTTGGCTCTCCTCCTGGTTATCTCTCCCACCCCCATACCCACTCACCCCATGGTTCAGATTCACACCCCCTCCTGCTTTAGCTGGATTTAGAGCTGGCATCGCTTTGCAACTGTATGACAGCTCCAGGCTCTGATGACATAGCAGCCGTGAGTGGGAAGCCAAGCCCAGCTGATGAAGATCTGAGGAAGGCTACTCACCTGGTATCAGCTGGGGTTTGAGTTCAGCTGGGGGCGGCTCGCTTTCCACCAGGTTACTTTCTTTTAAAGAGAGTGAGAGAGAAAAGGGGGAAGATGAATAACTAGCTTCTCTAGAGAAAGAAATGTGTATCTCTCATCAATTGCAGTGTAATTCTGTCTTTCTTTCTGTCTTTCTGTCTTTACACTTCAATTGATGGGAGATACACATTTCTTTCTCTGGAGAAGCTGGTTATTCGCCCACCCCTTATCTCTCTCTCTCTTTAAAAGAAAAGAACCTGGTGGAAATCTAGCTGCTTCCATCTGAACTCACACCCCAGTCGATCCCAGGTGTGTAGCCTTCCTCAGATCTTCCTTACATTGCAAATAGAGCAATGGAAAAAACCCTGCAAAGACTTAGGGCTTGGAAAACATTATTCTTTGCAGGGAGTAACAGTAAAAGAGTTTGCAAGCGGGTAAGAGCTGGGAACATTGTTAGCATCTGGTAGGGCTGGAAGGACCTTTGAACTTACCTGAACGGTCTTCTCGATGCATTGCAATGTGATGTCCAACATGGGTAATACTTCAGCCTTATTGGCAGGGACTGAGTTAAAATTAGCATAATAAATAGGTCCCGCCCAGTGCCCTATCTCAGTAGGTCAGTCAAAGAAAAAAAATGAAGGAGTAGTGAAAATACAAATAACTCTTTATTAAACAACTTAACAACCAAGAAACTGTGCCCCTGGGCCAAATGGCTGGGTGGGTTTGGACTCTCCTTGCAGTGCATCAAGAAGACCGTTCAGGTAAGTTCAACGGTCCTTCTGTGGAGAGTGCAACATGGAATATACCCAAGCTATGAAGACAGGGCGGGAACAGGCTGGACCGGGGCGCATGAGTTTCGCACATCTGTTGCAGCACTCTTCGACCGAAAGCCACTTCTGCGGACCTAAAGAAGTCCAGTCGGTAATGTTTGATGAAGGTATCCGGGACGGCCCAGGTAGCCGCCCAGCAAATGTCCTCTAGAGAGGCCTGCGTAGCCCATGCTGCAGATGTCACCGCACTCCTCGTGGAGTGAGCCATGATTCCAGATGGGACAGGCAGGGATTGAGTCTCATACGCTATGGTTATGCAGGAGCTCACCCATCTACTAATTGTTTGAGGTGATACTTTACCCCCATGGATGATGGTAGAAAGGAAATGAAAAGGGCTTCAGTTATGCATAAATGTGCAGTCCTGCATATGTAGATCTTTACAGCTCATCTGACATCGAGTTTATGCCAGCATAGCCGAAGTGGATGGGAACCATGCACGCAAAAGTCCGGAAGGAACAGATCTTGGGATTGATGGAAAACAGAGTTGACCTTCGGCAGAAATGTCCCATTTGAGTACGGGTCCCATTTGAGTATGGTGGAAAGAGCCACTACATGCCTCCGTAATGTGTTGGGAGCAAGCCCTTTGTCAAAAATGGTTTGCAGGAAAGACAGAAGATTCACTACAGATGGAGAGCGTGGATCTGCTTGTATGGTGTTACAGAATTTACAATAGGCCGTCCAAGTGGTCTGATAAATTCTGGTGGTGGCCGGACAATGTGCAGCCTGAATTGTGGAGATTATCATGTCCGGAATAGCAGCCTGCCTCATGCCATCCCCCTCAAATGCCAGACAGCTAGGTTCAACCACTGGGGGTCCGGGGGTAACACCGGCCCCTGGCTGAGGGAGACCCAATGGCTTGGGATACACCACGGGGAGGAGACCATCAAGTCCATGAGGTCCCCGAACCATGGGCGCCAAGGCCAATAGGGGGCCTCCAAGATGAGCTCCGCTCTTTCCGAGATCAATTTTTTGATTACCTTCGGAATCGGGCACGTGGGAAGGAAGGCATACAACAGACCTTGCAGCCAGTGAGCTCTTAGAGCAATGGTGTCCTCCACTCCCGATGATGGAAAACGGGAGAAATAGCGTGGGAGCTGCGTGTTCAGGTGTGTCGCGAACAAGTCGATCAACGGTATGCCGAACCTGTGAGTGATGTCCTGGAATATTGCTGTATCAAGATGCCATTCTGATGGATTGAGCATTGACCTGCTCAACCAATCTGCTTGGACGTTGGAAACCCCAGAGATATGTTCAGTGTGGAGAGAAAGTAGGTTTGCTTCCGCCCAGGTGATCAGGGCAAATCATGTAGCCACATTGTCCATCAGGATGAGTACGTGTTCTCCCCGCACCTGGTTCCGGAATGCTTGTAGTGCCAGGAACACTGCTCTTAGCTCCAGGAAATTGATAGTCACACCTGTGAGGTCCTTGGGGGTCCACAAACCTTAGGCTAACTGTGAATTTGAGTGGGCACCCCAACCACGTAGGCTTGCATCCGTGGTGATGACGATCTCCTGTTGCCTCAAAAAGGGAGAGCCCTGAAGCACCCCTGCTGAACTCCACCACTTGAGGGAGTGTCTGACCCTCCCCGTCGGTGTAATGAGCCAAGTAGAGTGGCTCGTTCGTTGTTTCTGGAACGGCAGAAGGAACCACTGCAGTGGTCTGGTGTAGAGACAGGTCCAGGGCACAATGTTTATACAAGAGACAAATGTCCCCAGCAGTTGGGAAAGAAATACTAGAGACACTTGCTGGTTGCGTTGAAGATATCTCACCATATTCTGGATCTTCTCCCTGCAGTCATAGTTCCCTCTAAGCTGAGCAGTGAGGAATCGCTCACTTAAAAATCATCATCAACTCAGAGTTTTCCAAACCTGCCCAGAAGCCGAGAGGGAAAGAGTGAGAGGGAAGGAGAGAGAGAGGAAGAGAGGAAGAGAGAGAAACAGATAGAAAAAAGAGAGGAAGGAAAAGAGAAAGAAAAAGAATGGGAGTAAGGAAGAGAGAAAGAAAATCAAAATCTAGTTTGAAACTAGCTCAACTATTTAAGTGGCATTTTGATATTGATAGAGTTGCCCTATTATGAGCTCACTGTTATAGACACACAGTACAGTATTTTATTTTGAAATTCTCTGAGGCAAAACAGGGTGGGTTTTTTGTTTGTTTGTTTGTTTGTTTGTTTGTTTGTTTGTTTGTTTGTTTGTTCGTTTGTTCGTTTGTTCGTTTGTTCGTTTGTTCGTTTGTTCGTTTGTTCGTTTGTTCGTTTGTTCGTCCGTTCGTTTGTTCGTTTGTTCGTTTGTTCGTTTGTTCGTTTGTTCGTTTGTTCGTCCGTTCGTTTATTTATTTATTTATTTATTTATTTATTTATTTATTTATTTATTTATTTATTATTTCTGTGCCGCCCAGTCCCAAAGGGACTGCCGCTCAGACACTATACTTTTCCACCCACCCCCCCAAAAAATTAGAGGGAACACTGCGGCTGCAGTCTTAGGAAAGATACACCTTGCCTGCCTGGGTATCTATCACTGTACCCAGATGCTGAAGACACATGGTTGGGACCAGGTGACTCTTGGGAAAGTTCACCATAAACCCATGTGACTGTAACACCTTGATCGTGAGGGAGAGATCTCTCTGGGCCTGCTCTGGGGATTTGGATAGAATAAGTACATCGTCCAAATACGCCATGAGATTCTTTTCTTAGAGGTAGCAATCATAAATTCTTTTGTGCATTGAATGCAGGAAATGGTTTTGGTTGTTTGGTTACTTAAACATGGCTATCCTGAATCTAATCCAACATCTTAGCCTGTATCCCACTGGCCCTTGAAAAAGATACCAAAGTAAAACAATTGTTAAAAAATTTCATTGGAAAGTCTAGGATGGGCCTCGTTAGATTTGCAAGTGATTCAAAACATTTAAAGGTTAGGTAAGGAACCTCATATTTTCTCCAGGAACTTAGAATCCATTTCACCCCACTCACCAGTTGAAAGAAGCATCTTTACAAGTCAAGGAAAACTGAAAATATTTGTATGGGCACAAACTTTGGAGGTTGAAAGATCTTCTGAGTCACAACACCAATAGAAAAGAAAAGTCAACAAGGTTTCATTTGTCATTTGGGAGCTGTCAGTCAGATGTTCTCATCTGGACAAGAGCATGGTGTTTACTATACTTAAGAAGAAATGGCTCTTTGCCAAACCACAATATAACTGGCAGCAGCCATTTCAAACACACTTATAGTATTGTTGCACTAGGATTAAGGTCTTAACTTTCTTGGAAAGTAGACATTAAAGAAAGAAGGGCCAGGTTATAAGTCTTTGGAACCATGACCAGTCCCTGAATTTCAGCACTACCCACAATGTAATACTACCCATAATATAATTATAGACCTATTATCAGGTGCAAATAACTAAGAACAATCCTAGAATGTAGAATGATAAGGTTGGAAGAGACCTTCTAGTCCAAGCTCTATTTATGGAAGGAGATCCTATACCATAGAGACAAATGGCTGTTCAAACTCTTGAAAACCTCCAGTGATGGACAATGTTCCTTCTAATTTTTTTTTCGGTGTGGGCAGAAAAGAATAATGTCTGAGCCACACATGTTATGCCTGCATGTTTTATTTATTTATTTATTCTTTGTCCAATATACAATACATATGAGAGATAATAGACATTAGGTAATGTATATAAAGATAGGAAGTAAAAAAGAAGAGAAGAGGATAGGAAGAGAATATATATAGAGGAGAGAATATATAAGATAAAAGGTAAGGAAAGAGAATTGGACAGGGGACGATAGGCACATCAGTGCACTTATGTACGCCCCTTACTGGCCTCTGAGGAATCTGGAGAGGTCAATCGTGGAGAGTTTAATGGAGAAGTGTAGGGGATTGGGGGTTGACACTATTGAGTCCGGTAATGAGTTCCACGCTTCAACAACTCGATTGTTAAAGTCATATTTTTTACAGTCAAGTTTGGAGCGATTAATATTAAGTTTGAATCTGTTGTGAGCTCTTGTGTTGTTGCTGTTGAAGCTGAAGTAGTCGTTGACCGGGAGGATGTTGCAGCGTATGATCTTGTGGGCGATGCTCAAATCGTGTTTTAGGCGCCGTAGTTCTAGGCTTTCAAGGCCCAGGATGGTTAGTCTATTTTCATAGGGCATTCTGTTTCGAGTGGAGGAGTGGAGGGCTCTTCTGGTGAAGTATCTTTGGACGTTTTCGAGAGTCTTGATGTCTGAGATGTGGTGTGGGTTCCAGGCAGATGAGCTGTATTCGAGAATGGGTCTGGCATAGGTTTTGTAGGCTCTTGTGAGTAGTGTGAGATTGCCGGAGCAAAAGCTGCGTAGGATCAGGTTAACAACTCTGGAGGCTTTTTTGGCGATATTGTTGCAGTGGGCTTTAGCACTTAGGTCATTGGATATTAGTATTCCAAGGTCTTTTACTGAATGTTGGTTGGTAGTGAGGATTTGTTTATTCAGTTCATTTATGTGGTTTGGATTCTTTTTGCCGATGTGGAGGGTAGAGCATTTGTTGGTTGATATTTGAAGTTGCCAGGTGTTGGACCAATCTGAAACGAAGTCAAGGTCTTTTTGGAGGGTGAGTGTGTTGTCAGTGGTGTTGAAAAGTTTCACATCATCGGCAAAAAGTACACAGTTGCTTACGATATTATCGCAGAGGTCATTGATGTATAGGATGAAAAGAGTAGGACCTAGTACGCTGCCTTGGGGAATGCCGCTTTTGACAGGGACAGGGGAGGAAATGGCGCTTCCGATTTTGACAACTTGTTGCCTGTTTGACAAGAATGCGGTAATCCAGTTGTGGAGGAGACCTGAGATGCCATAGGATTTGAGTTTTAGGAGAAGTTTGTCGTGAACCACTAAGTCAAAGGCTTTGCAGAAGTCAATGTAAATTGCATCGATGGATTTTCCTTGATCAAGGTGGGTAGTCCAGATGTTTTTGCAGTGAAGTAGTTGTAGATTGCAGGATAGTTTCTTTCTGAATCCAAATTGTTTTTTTGATAGTAGGTTGTTAGATTCTAAGTAAAGAGTGATTGAACGATTTATAATTGATTCCATGATTTTACAGGGTACACAGCATAGTGATATTGGTCTGTAGTTGTCAACTAGTGATGGGTCTCCTTTTTTGAAGATGGGGATGACTACTGCTTTTAACCACAGTTTGGGGAGAGTGCTGGTCATGAAGGAATTTTGGAATATAATGCTTAGGGGTTCAGCTATGGCAGATGAGAGTTTCCTTAGGAAGTATGCACAAAGACCATCTGGACCGACAGATAGGGAAGGTTTGAGATCACGGATTGCTTTTTCAACGTAGTCTGTGGTGAAGATGATTTGGCTTAGGTTATTTAATGAGTTAGGAGTGCGATTTGCGAAGAGGGGGGATGAGTCATTACTGCTAACAAAAACGGAGCCAAAAAAGGAGTTGAATAGATTAGCTTTGGATGGGTCGTCGTGGTACTCTTTGTTGTGTGGTCCAATGAGAGGTGGAATAGGTCTGGAGTCGTTAAGTTTGTTGTTGACGAAGTTGTAGAAGGCACGGTTAGATTTGGTGCGTAGGAGGTTTTCCTTTTGTTCACTGTGATAGTTTAGACATTCTACTTTTATTTGTTGGCATATTCTTCTGTAGCGGTTTTTAAAGTTGTTTACAGGACCTTTTTTGTTTCTACGCCAGAGGGATCTTTTTTTGGTTTGTAGTTTCTTTAATGAGATGGGAACGTTGTTTTTCTGTTTTCTTCTAGGAGAGGTAATTGGAACATACAGATCTATAAGTCTATTGATTTGGAGTAAGAACGTGTTGTAGAGGTCATCGATGGAGATGCAGTTGGAGAAGAGGGATTGCCAGTTAATAAATGAGAGATTGACGTCTATGAGTTCATAGTTGGCTTTCCTGAAATTGTACTTAGGTGTCGCGTTGTTCTGTTGAGTGTTATGATGGCGTAGGTTGAGGTTGAAGTTGATCATGCTATGGTCGCTGTTGGAGAAGGGTTCTATGATATGCAGTCCATAAATAGCACTTTTACTATTGCAGAAGATGAGGTCGAGGCAGCTGTTGAGTCTGGTGTTGTTTAATACTAATTGTTCCAGTCCCAGGCTGGTGACGGTGTTGTAGATGGCGGTATTTATAGGTTCGGTGGAGCATTCATTTAGTGTCCAGTTGATGTGTGGTAGGTTGAGGTCACCTAGGAAGATAATGGGGTAGGGGCAGGAGGATGCCCATGTTAGTAGGGAAGTTAATTTTGATGCATGGGAAGTGTCATAGTTTGGAGCTCTGTAGCACAGTAAAAAGCGGAGAGTGGTGTTGAGGGAAAGATCGCAGATTAGGGTTTCAGGAAGGAATAAATCTTGTGCGACTTGAATGTTTTTTAGATTGAGTGAGCTTTTGTAGAATATGGCTACACCACCTCCTCTGCGGGATTCGTGGTCGGACCGGAAAACCAGGTAGTTATTTTGTGTAATGATGGAGTCAGGAAAGGAACAGTTCAGCCATGTTTCGCAAACAAAGATTATGTCAAATAAGTTGGTGTTGAGTAGAAGGAGGAATTCTGATAACTTGTTGATTAGGCTTCTTGCATTGATTAGTTTGCATTTGAGGTTGTGTTTGTGTTCAGGAAGGGGATTGGATTGGGTTGAGTTGTGGCAGGATTGAGGCGAGGTAGTAAGGGGCGCATTTTCCTATTCATTGCTGGAGGTGCTGGGGAGGTCCGATTGTTGATGTGGGATGGTGGGTGGAGAAGTGTTGGAAAGTTGAGGAAGGGTAGCGGGTTTGACGATGAAGGGAGGGTTGTGGGGTTTGGTTCTGATGCAATCAGAGCGGTAGTCAATGTAGAGGTTATTTTCGCCGAGTTTGCACCATCTCCTGAGTTCGGCGCGTAGTTCACGGGAGCGGATACGTTGGAGTAATGTTAAGTCAGGTCTGCATCTGAGTTTGTTGTATTTGGTGTTGTTTCTGGCAATGGTGTTCATGGTCCTGATGAGTTGTTGTTTGGAAGTTTCGTTAGTGTAGACTATTCTGCACAGTCGGGGAGCCGTTGATCCGTCGCTGTACTTTAGTGTGGGGCCGCTTCTGGAGACCTCTAGGATGACATCAGGGGTAATTGTTTGAGGATGATGATTGTGGATAATGTCTCGTATATTTGTTAGGTCGGATTCACCGTTTTCCTCGAGTCCAAAAAGGATGGCATTGTGGCATTTTTGTGCCCTTTCCATGGCATCGTTCACCAGGGTGGGGATGTCGGTGGTAGGGTTTGGGGGAAGAGGTTTTGGTGGCCTAGGTAGGGAGTATGGTGGTGGTTGTGAGGTGGTGTGGGGTGCTTGATTAGGTGTTTTAGTGTTAATCAGGTTTTGGATGATTTTTTCTAAGGAGGCGATCCGTGGTTCGATGCTATCAGTGTAGGATTGCTGGGTTTTGGAGACTGCAGATGAGATTACCTCGGACAAGTTCTCGAAGGAGTCCTGTTTGGGAGTGCAAGATGGGCAGGAATAGTAGAAAGAGGGGTTGTCGTGTAGAAAGGTGGCAACATGTTTGTTGATGTTTAAGCAGGTATGGTGAGCTGATTTTTTGCAGGAGTGACACTTTGTGGTTCCTTCTTGTGAATTTATATTGTTGTTGCATATAACGCAGTTATTAACAGAAATGTTAACTTGGATTGTTTGGGGTTTCTTCTTGGATGGCATGGTTGCGGGGGTGGGGTTTGTAAGTCTGTTAGAGGGTTCTGAGTGTCTTGCGTTGATGTGATAGCTGGGCTCCGGGCGAAAAGACTAAGTTGGTTTACCGGTGACTTCTGTATGTGCGATTGTTATTATATTATTATGGTCTTCAGGTTGTGTTCCGGGCGTCTTCTGCTTTCTACTTTGGCTGTGTGCTTGGTTGGGTGTGAAGGCTGGGCTAAGGGGGGGGTGGTCAATTTGGCTATCTCAGGGGAGTGACACTCGACAGCTGGGTGTTAGGTGAGGCCGGCAATTATGAAGGGCTCGGTGGAGGGCTCTAGGCAGTTTACGTTCAAGCGAGGCTAGAGCTTCTTCCTTCGCTGATGTCTGGGGGTTCTGGGAGACCTCCCACGTCAGCTAGGTGTAGGATGCCAGCAGGGTCGTATGTTAGGGCTTCTTCTGCTGTTTTGTTAGTAGAGGAGGTTGTGGGAGCGAAGCCGGGTCACAGAGCGGGCTTGGGCTTCTTCCGTTGACGTTCCTATGTCAGCTGTAAGCAGGTGTCAAGCTCCGCTGTCAGCAAGGTGTTGGGATAACTGCTGGGGGTAAGAGGAGGCTGCGGGTGCAAGGCCGGATTGTGGAGCTTGGGCTTCTTCCGCTGACGTTTCTATGTCAGCTGTAAGCCGGTGTCGGGCTCCGCTGTCAGCAAGGTGTTGGGATAGCTGCTGGGGGTAAGAGGAGGCTGCGGGTGCAAGGCCGGATTGTGGAGCTTGGGCTTCTTCCGCTGACGTTTCTATGTCAGTTGAAAGCCGGTGTCGGGCTCCGCTGTCAGCAAGGTGTTGGGATAGCTGCTGGGGGTAAGAGGAGGCTGCGGGTGCAAAGCTGGGTTGTGGAGTAGGCTTGAGCTTCTTCCACTGACTTTCCAATGTCAGCTAAATGCTGGTGCAAAGCTCCGCTATTTGCTGAGTGTCAGGATTGCAGCTGGGTGCAAGGCAAGGTCGACAGGTGCAATCGATGTGGATCGGTTAGAAACCTGGTCGTTGGCCTGAATCTGGCTTCTCTGCCTCCCCTCCCCCATTGTCTTTGCTTGCGAGACGGTCGCAAAAGGGGGTCATGTGACCTCAAGACACAGCAATGGTCATAAATATGAAACAGCGGCCAAGTTTTGATCACACGGTCGTGGGGCTGCTGCGAAGGTCATGTGAAAAAGGGGCATAAGTCAGTGCCCTAGATGATAGGCTCAAGATCCAGATGGATATTGATAGACTTGAACAATGGGCCCTATCTAACACAATGAAATTGTTCTGAACTACCATCTGTAAGAAATGCTGTAGGGTCTGCATTAGTGACGGATTGGACTAGATGACCAACAAGGTCCCTTCCAATTATATCTGTATTAGATAAATGAGCATATCATGACTAAATTCAATCATTATAAATTCTGTATTTAAAAGAAGCCTGCATTTTGTAGTAATGTTGCTCTAACTGTTTTAGTTCTTTTTGTGTTAGGGACCTTCCCATGTGCATTTTATGAGTTGCAAGTTACATAGTAGCCTTTTGAAAATGGAGGTTGTCATCAGAGTTGACCATTCTAAATTATTGAAAACCTGAGAAATCCTCTTATCTATTTAAGGTTTTGTTTTTGTTTGTTTATTTTTTCATAAAATAGACAATACTGACAAACATAACATTAAACATAAAATGGGGTTGTATCTTCCCTGCTTATTCAAAAAGTAAAAATTTCAGTACAGAAAAAAGAATACTTAAAAAAAAATACTTAAAATCATCTTATTAATGTCAATGAAAAGAAATTTGTTTAACTTTTTTATAATGGGTCTTAATAAACTAATTCTAACATAATTCTAAAATCTTATCTCTGCTAATTCTAATATAACACTTAGATCATAACTCTACTAATACAAAAGATTATGCTTTTTTAATTATTATTATTCATTTCTTCTTATTTATCCATATCTCATAAAATTCTGTTTCTTCTTGGTCTTTTAACCGTCTTGTCATCATATCCATTTCAGCGCAGTCTAATATTTTTTTAACAACCTCTTCTTCTTTGGGAATACTTTCCCCCTTCCAATTTTGCACGTATATTATCCTAGCCGCGGTCAAAATGTGAATAACTAAGTACAAAATTTCTTTTTTGTATTTCTGATTGGTTATTCCCAGTAAATAAAATTCCGGAGTTGTCTCTATCTCCTGTTTTACTATTTCTTTTATTATTCTTTCTATCATTCTCCAGTAAAGCTTAACTTTACTACACATCCACCATTGATGACAGACTGAAGAATTTAGGGAGATTATATTGAAGCAGAGTTTCGCCCAATGAAATTTTGTCCTAGAAATAAATCTGTTTTCTTTGTTTGTTTTTCTTTTTTACAATACTTATAATTCAGCTTTGGAATTGGCTACTATGTGTTGTGAGTGATCCTCAACCAACTCTGGTAATTTATTTATTTATTTATTTATTTATTTATTTAGATTTGTATGCCGCCCCTCTCCGCAGACTCGGGGCGGCTCACAACATAACATAACAGTTTGTAACAAATCAAAATATAATTTAAAACATTTAAAAGAACCCCATTTTGTTAACAAGCATACACTCAAACATCCCATAGGGAGAGTAGGGGCAGTTCTAATCTCTGGGGGGAGTTGGTTCCAGAGAGTCGGGGCCGCCACAGAGAAGGCTCTTCCCCTGGGGCCCGCCAACCGACATTGTTTAGTTGACGGGACCCGGAGAAGGCCCACTCTGTGGGACCTAATTGGTCGCTGGGATTCGTGCGGTAGAAGGCGGTCTCGGAGATATTCTGGTCCAGTGCCATGAAGGGCTTTGAAGGTCATGACCAATCACAATGATAGATCCCGAGGAGGATGAGCCAGGCCCATCTTGGTAACCTGGGCCAGTGATATTGCCAGTGATGCAGAGAGTGAGAATGAGGGAGAAATAGACCTAGATGAACCTGAAGGACCACCAGAGGTGGTAGACATGCCAATGAAAGTAGGGTATGACTTAGAGGAAGAGGAGGAGAAGGAGGAAGACCATGAACCTTTGTTACATGTTCACTTTAGAAGACTGAGAAAAAGACAAGAATACTTGTATGGGGAAAGGAAGCAGTCTGTAGTTTGTTAACTCTAGGGAATTGTTGACCACTCCCCATAGGTATTTAAGGGTGCTAATAGGAATTTTGCAGTGGAGTTTCAATGTTTTGTAATGGAGTCAGTTGATGTTTGGGGTTCCAGCCATGTTACGCTAGCCAACTGTTATTTCTCTGCTAAAATCCTTGGAGTAAAAGTGCTCTGTCTGCGGAGAGTCTGGAAAGCTGTAAATGTAAGTCAGTGAAACTGGAGATTCTTTATCTCATGAACGAATGCACAATTAGCTTTGATCTTCAGAAGCAGCCTAGCTGCTGGACTGTTAACTGTTAACTCCTCTCACTGAGAAGCTGCCAAGATGAACTCACATGCATGACTTTGTATAAATGATGCTTTCTATATAAAAGGATTGATTTGAAATATCAGCAAACTTATCCTTACTTTTAGTTTGGATCTCTCTTGTCCTCCTCATTATGATATCCCCACCAGTAATGGAAGACACTTATCATGTCCCCCTTAATCCTTCTCCTTAGAAACATAGAAGTCTAGACAGAAAAAGACCTCATGGTCCATCTAGTCTGCCCTTATACTATTTTCTGTATTTTATGTTAGGATGGATTTATGTTTATCCCAGGCATGTTTAAATTCAGTTACTGTGGATTTATCTACCATGTCTGCTGGAAGTTTGTTCCAAGGATCTACTACTCTTTCAGTAAAATAATATTTTCTCATGTTGCTTTTGATCTTTCCCCCAACTAACTTCAGATTGTGTCCCCTTGTTCTTGTGTTCACTTTCCTATTAAAAAAACACTTCCCTCCTGGACCTTATTTAACCCTTTCACATATTTAAATGTTTCAATCATGTCCCCCCTTTTCCTTCTGTCCTCCAGACTATGCAGATTGAGTTCATGAAGTCTTTCCTGATACGTTTTGTGCTTAAGACCTTCCACCATTCTTGTAGCCCGCCTTTGGACCCATTCAATTTTGTCCATATCTTTTTGTAGGTGAGGTCTCCAGAACTGAACACAGTATTCCAAATGTGGTCTCACCAGCGCTCTATATAGCGGGAACACAATCTCCCTCTTCCTGCTTGTTATACCTCTAGCTATGCAACCAAGCATCCTGCTTGCTTTCCCTACCGCCTGACTGCACTGTTCACCCATTTGGAGACTGTCAGAAATCACTACCCCTAAATCCTTTTCTTCTGAAGTTTTTGCAAACACAGAACTGACAGACTAGACATACAAGGCTCCTTCAACCTTTTTTTTTTTGCTTCAGAAAACAGTTTGATCAATTCCTAGAACTCATAAAAATAACCATATAACATTACCTGGCACTGTCCACATTTATGTTTACAAAACTTTCATATGACTTGTGATGTCATTTCATTGCCTTTCTGGAAATGGTCTTAATCCTTAAAAGACAAATACAAAACATTTAGCCCAATAAATCTCATCCATGCCAAGAACCTGTAATAATAAACACACACTCTGACATTTAGATTTCTCATGGCATTAGAAAATAACAGGAAAACTTTACCTAATCACTTCTGCAAAGGAAACTTTTTTAACAGAATGAAGATGCTAAAGCCCTTATTTATATTTTATAGCTGTCCTAATGAATGTGATGGCTTTTTTCTCTGGCATTTGATGGTATGTTATAGTCTAATGTAATAGCCCAACTCTTGATAAAAAAAATAACAATCTTAAAATTTCCTGAATCACAAAGCTTTTCTTAATATTTTAGCATTTATGATTATGATTTCACAAGTTAGTGTCTTCAGATAAATATTCAGATTTCAACTTTTTTTAAAAAAAGTACTGTATGCACTTTGATTTTATTTATGAGTTTATGGGTATCTTTTATTTATTTATTTATTTACTATTATTTATTTATTTATTTATTTATTTATTTATTTATTTATTTATTTATTTATTTATTTATTTATTTATTTATTTATTTATTTATTTATTCGTTCATTCATTCATTCATTCACTCATTCATTCATTCATTTAGTCCAATATACAATAATATACAATGAAGGTAATAAAGGACACCTTCGATGAAATTGAATTAGGGAAAGAATAGAAGAGAGAGCATCGGATAAAATAATCAATGAGAGAATAGAAGAAAGATATAAGGATAGAAGAGAAGATATATGGGATATAGGAGAGACAATAGGACAGGGGTCGGAAGGCACTCTAGTGCACTTATGCACGCCCCTTACTGACCTCTTAGGAATCTGGAGAGGTCAACCATGGACAGTCTAAGGGTAAAATGTTGGGGGTTAGGGGATGATACTACGCAATGAGTATCCACGCTTCAACAATACTATTACTAAAGTTGTATTTTTTACAGTCAAGTTTGGAGTAGTTAATATTGAGCTTGAATCTGTTATGTGCTCTTGTGTTGTTGTGGTTGAAGCTGAAGTAGTCGTTGACAGGCAGGATATTGCAGTATATAATCTTGTGGGCAATACTTGCTGCCAACTATTGTCCATCTCCCATTTGGATTTTTGTAATGTCTCATACAGGAGGTTTCCCTTTAAATGTATTTAGAAGCAACCTTTGAAGAGTATTTGGAATGTACAAGTAGTCCAGTTTTGGTGTGGACAGTTTTGGAGGCACCTCGGATAACAAATGAAACACCTTGTTAAAGACGCTGCCTTGATCAGCTTGTCTCATTTAGAATTTTCAAGACCAAAGTGCTCTGTTTGGAAACATCTACCATTAATATCAACTTGTCTCATTTAGAATTTTCAAGACCAAAGTTAGTACCATCTAATAAAAACTAGAAATGCCATCATCCCTTCCTGTCTCTTGGAACCTGTCCTGGGTGTGTCACCAGAACAAAGTGTGTAAAAGATTTGGCACCAGTAATGCAAAGTTTATTTTGTCAATGTCTTTACATTGGCAAAATGTAAGCACACATAACTCATGAGCTTCATTTAACTGTATTGCTCCCAAAATCCTCTGGCCAAATATGATATGAAAAACTATCGAACATTCTTACCAATGCATTAAAAATGTGTCTGACTCTAGGGGGGCGGTGTTCACCTCTGATTGACAGCTGGAGAGCTTCAATGGTCATGTGGCCAGCATGATTATATGACAAATATATAGCATGTCTTTAAGGATGCAGTTGATTTTCATGCACAGTAAATGTCAAAGTTGCTACACGTACAAAGATCTTTTTAAAAATCTTCTGTTTTTAAAATCTAAATATTTAAAACTGATTTAAGAGTATAACATGTCGGCAGGATAACAAATGATTTAAGAAATCACAAAGGAATTCCAAACAATTTGGTTAATATTAAACTACTTGTAACCTTCTGCTGCACGAATCCCAGCGACCGATTAGGTCCCACAGAGTGGGCCTTCTCCGGGTCCCGTCAACTAAACAATGTCAGTTGGCGGGCCCCAGGGGAAGAGCCTTCTCTATGGCGGCCCCGACTCTCTGGAACCAGCTCCCCCCAGAGATTAGAACTGCCCCTACTCTCCTTGCCTTTCGTAAGCTCCTTAAAACCCACCTGTCGTCAGGCATGGGGGAACTGAGACATCTCCCCCGGGCCTATACAATTTATGCATGTATGTTTGTTTGTATGTATGTTTGCTTAATAAATGGGTTTTTTAAAAAATATTTTAAATTATAATTATTAGATTTGTCATGAACTGTTTTGTTTTGTTGTGCGCCGCCCCGAGTCTATGGAGAGGGGCGGCATACAAATCTAATAAATAAATAAAATAAATAAATAAACCCCTTTTATTTTATGCACAATTGCTCATTTTCAGTATACCTGAAGCATTCACTATCTCATAAAGTGTTACAATAAACTTGCTTATTCCCCTTTATAGACAGAAAGCTGGAGCCACTATTACGCAATTTGCAAAAGACCACTTGGTAAATCCATAGTTGTAGCAGAGCCTAAATCCAGATTGATTCCTCTATGTCCTCCTTTTCTGACTTCAACACTGTCACAAATACATTCCTGTGCTGGAATGCAGTAAGGAAATGGTTTTGCAGAAAGGATGGGGTGAAATTCAGGGGAGTAAGAGGCAACGCTGCCTGGATTTCCTGTGAGAGAAAGAGGGTGAAGACAGCTCCCCCACTCTTGATTGTTCACAAATGATATTGCAGATAGTTGAGATATGTAATGTCCAAAGATACTTCACCAGAAGAGCCCTTCACTCCTCCACTCGAAACAGAATACTCTACGAGACTAGACTTTCAATCCTGGGCCTAGAAAGCCTAGAACTAAGACGCCTTAAACAAGATCTAAGTATTGCCCACAAGATCATATGCTGCAACCTCCTGCCTGTCGGCGACTACTCCAGCTTCAACCACAATATTAATATTAACCGCTCCAAACTTGACTGTAAAAAATATGACTTCAGTAACCGAATTGTCGAAGCATGGAACTCATTACCGGACTCCATAGTGTCATCCCCAAACCCTCAACACTTTACCCTTAGATTATCTACGGTTGACCTATCCAGATTCCTAAGAGGTCAGTAAGGGGCGAGTACAAGTGCACTAGAGTGCCTTCCGTCCCCTGTCCTATTGCTCTCCTATATCTCCTATACCTTTCTTCCATTCCTATATCTCTTCTTCTATTCTTTCATTGATATGTTCTATTCCTATACCTTCTTTTCTATTATTTCTTAGATATATTTTACTATGAGTATCTCCTCTATAACCTTCATCATGTATTTTACTATGTGTATATAGATATATACCCACTAAAACCCTCATTGTGTATTGGACAAAATAAATAAATAAAATGTAGATAAAGCATACCTGAATATGTTTTCTCAATCCACAAAGTAATGGTGGAAGCTTGTTACACGCTTATGGGAACTCATGCTCTGACAGAACTACTAAAAATTAGGGGAGATTTGCTGCTAGAGAGAAGGTAGCTACCATACTTCAGATGGCAGGCTTTGAGTGTCGTTTGAAATTATATTTATTTATCTCAGATTCTCAGCTAGTCTGGAGAACTATCATTTAGATTTTTCCACTGTAGGTTATTCATCTATCTTTTTTAGTTTATGGGCTTCATCCTGGAAATTTTGCAATCAGATAAACAGTGTGGTACCTTTTTTTTTTCTGGCCGGCTGGCCACCCAACAAGGTAGTAGACAAACATACAGACAGAGAAGCTTGTAAAAAGCAAAGGTTTCTTTATGTACAAAATTGGATAAAAGTCACAGCAACCACAAAAGGAATGCTGATTTATGAGTTCAAGGGTCAGGGTTAATGACTCAAGCCAGCAACAAAAGTCTTTCTGGCTTATTTCAGCCAATTACTCACTTGGCTTGAGTGTCAGAATTCCAAAATTGTCCAAAGGAAGAACTAAACCACGAAGCATCAATGTCTCTCTCTCAAATCCGAATGATAATTCCCCACACCGCCTTAAGCAGCACTTCCCTTTTTAACCCTGCTGCAGCTTCCTTGATTGCTGATAGCTATGCCTTAGAATCTCCGTTTGCGTTTGCGCAGCTGCTCCTGACGTCCAAGCATTCTATGCACCCTGACATTTAGGATGGGATCATTCATCACCCCTTCCTCATCTGACTCAGATGAGTCTCTGACTGGAGATCCTACAGGCTCTGCAGGTCTCTCTGCCTCACCTTCCACATCAACCTCTCCGTCCCCTTCACTGTCTGACTCCTCGTGAAGCCAGACCGGTCTTCTTTGATCTGATGGGCCAGGCTCTTCTGAGTCAAAATCGGTGACCAGAGGAGTCGGCCATGAGCCAATCACAACAGTACCCAGTTTAAGCCTATGAATAATGTGATACTAAATTTAAAAAAAACCTTTCTAAGGATTTGCCCTTTTGAAAATATAATTGCCACAGCAATATGGATGTCAACAAACTCAGACTCAACCCAGACAAGACGGAGTGGCTGTGGGTCTTGCCCCCCAAGGACAATTCCATCTGTCCGTCCATTACCCGGGGGAGGAACTTCTGACCCCCTCAGAGAGGGTTCGCAACTTGGGTGTCCTCCTCGATCCACAGCTGACATTGGAACATCATCTTTCGGCTGTGGCGAGGGGGGGCTTTGCCCAGGTTTGCCTGGTGCACCAGTTGCGGCCCTATTTGGACAGGGAGTCATTGCTCACAGTCACTCATGCCCTCATCACCTCGAGGTTCGATTACTGCAATGCTCTCTACATGGGGCTACCTCTGAAAAGTGTTCGGAAACTTCAGATCGTGCAGAACGCAGCCGCGAGAGCCATCGTGGCTCTCAAGATTCGCCCACGTTTCTTCAACACTCCGTGGCTTGCATTGGTTGCCGATCAGTTTCTGCTCACAATTCAAAGTGTTGGTTATGACCTTTAAAGCCCTACGTGGCAATGGACCAGATTACCTCCAGAACCGCCTGCTACTGCACGAATCCCAGCGACCGATAAGGTTCCACAGAGTTGGCCTTCTCTGGGTCCCGTCAACTAAACAATGTTGTTTGGCAGGCCCCAGGGGAAGAGCCTTCTCTGTGGTGGCCCCGGCCCTCTGGAACCAACTCCCCTCGGAGATTAGAACTGCCCCCACCCTCCCTGTCTTTCGTAAACTACTCAAGACTCATTTATACCGCCAGGCATGGGGGAGTTGAGATAGCTCTTCCCCCTAGGCCATTACAAGTCATGCATGGTATGTTTGTGTGTGTGTTTGGTTTTATAATAGGGGTTTGTAGTTGTTTTTATTATTGGATTGTACATGTTGTGTTTATTATTGTTGTTAGCCGCCCCGAGTCTACGGAGAGGGGCGGTATACAAATCCAATAAATTATTATTATTATTATTATTATTATTATTATTATTATTATTATTATTAATATATTATTAGAAAAAAACTGAAATTTACTTTATTGATTGATTTTGGTGACAGACTCTCTGAGGATTTTGTACTGGATTTGAGAATTATCTCTACATTCACCCTACATTATCAAATCCTACTGATTTCTTTTATTTCACCTTCGTTTTGCATGGTTAACTGTATTGGACTTAAAGGATGCCTCCCCGTCAAGTGGATAGTGAGAGGTTTTTTGCTTTTCAGTAGTCTGGCAATGAACACGTACAGGAGCTGATCTATATTGGACTCTCTTAGCCTAAGGGTCTGAAAACAGCCTGACCATTTTTAGGGGAGCTCTTGTTTCTGGCCTACCCAGGTGGACCCTACCCCCAAATCAGGAACAAATAGCACTGTGTTGCAATTGTCTATGGAGAGTCTCAATTATCCAGGTCATGGTTGTCTCAGAGTTGCTTTTCAAAAGGCAACTGGACATGAAGAACTGAAGAAGCATCTTGGATGAGAAGTGAAACATTTTCAAGGAAAAACCAAGGAAGTCCAGTTGCCTTTTGAAAAGTACAATGTGTTCCAATGTGTGAATGATTTATTTTTATGGGCTCTTTCTGAGATTGAATGAGTCTGGTGACTATGAATAAGCTAATTCCAACTTCTTTATAAGAGTAGATAATTCACCTGGAAGGTTTAACTACATGCAAATTCTTGATGCGGTTTATTTTAGCAAATCAAATTTGAAAGATGAGTCTTTACAACATTTAGAATGCTAATAGTTTATTGATAGAAGCAGCTACGTCTGGGAAAGCCAGTGTAAAATTTTGGGAGTGGAAGCATTGCCTTTGAGTACACCAGCTCAAAAGGTAAAACTTGTTGCATTCAATGTGCATTGCAATTGACAAACAGTAAAATGGCCCTTTTCCCCCTTGACAGCAAATAAGCCTTTGGTGTTGTACATGATTTTGTGGCAGGGAAAAGGTTTGATTACACCAAAAAATAATCAGATAAATATATGGAGAATAAATATTGCAAATGTTAGATGCCATCTGGAAGCTAAGAGTGATTTACTAGTAGGATAAAGACAGATGGGGTGTCTTTGGACTTGAGGAAAGCCTTCTGGAAGGAGGATCTCCAAAATGAAAAGTGAGAGAAGTCAGTTGTTGGTCAGTAGGCTGTTTCCACATCAACACACTCCCTGTTGTGGCAGACCTGAAAGTCAAAGTAAGAGATTATCAATAGAGTATACCTTCCTACACAACTGAACTCTGCCGTACCTTAGAATTAACCCAAACCTCTTTCAGATTCTACATTGTATAATGTGTGTGTGTGTGTGTGTGTATGTGAGTGATTCCTGATCCTTTAAGATAAGCTTTTAGGATTGCGTCAGCACTTCTAAATGGCTTCATTGAACTGGTGTCCTTTAGGCAGTGAAGGGCTACCAATTTTTTTTCCTACCACACTGTGGACGTGGGTTATGTAGGACGCCCTGCATTTCAACACATTTCAGTGTAAATTGAGTGTTCTGGGGTGGAGCTCCATTTTCGCTACCCCACTGGGTCTCCCCCGTCTGGGTAGTAGCCCCCTACTGCCTTTAGGTCACAACTAGCTCTGCCTTGATTTTCTCTGTGGTGCAGTGCTTACAGTGCAGTACTGCGAGGTACTTTTGCTGATCACCAGCTGCCAGCAGATCTAATCTCAGTAGGCTCAAGGTTGACTCAGCCTTCCGTCCCTCCGAGGTCTGTAAAATGAGGACCCAGATTGTTGGGGGCAATATGCTTAATCTCTGTAAACCACTTAGAGAGGGCTGTATAAAGGACTGTGAAGCAATATACAAGTATAAATGCTCTTACTATGGCTATTGCTATTCTCTCTTTTCTTTTCCACCTTCCCTATGGAGATACAAGGTGCATTCCAAAAGTAATACAATTTTTTGAAAAATAATTTATTGAACAGATTTGCACAAACACTCAAACACTGTCCTTGGGCCTCTACATATTTTTTCCAGTGACTCTGCCATGACCAGTATGCGCCATGGAAGGCGTCTTCAGGGATCTCTCGCAATCATCTCTTCGTCATGGCTGATTGGATCTCTTCTATGGACAAAAACATGCCTTGCCACAACGTGCTACGAGTCCGTGAGTTCCTGGCCAAACACCAGGTGCCAATGCTGCCCTACCTCCCCTATAGTCCTGACGTCGCCCTAGCAAATTTCTTTTTGTTTCCAGCCAAGAAAGGAACCCATTTTTTGTCCATATAAGAGATCCAATCAGCCATGATGAAGACCTTGTGAGAGGTCCCCGAAGACACCTTCCAGGGCATGTACCAGTCATGGCAGAGTCGTTGTGTAGAGGCCCAAGGACAGTACTTTGAAGAATTTTAAGTGTTTGTGCAAATCTGTCCAATAAATTACTTTAAAAAAAATAATTGCATTACTTTTAGGAACATACCCTGTATCTATAATTTAAGAGAAAGGATAGTCTCTTGACAGTCTGTTGAGAAAGAGAGAAGCAAAAGAGAAGCACCAGACATTTTGAGAAGGCCAAGAATTTTCTTCTTAGAAGAAAGAAACAGCCCTGGACATTCACTCCATTTTTGTAGTTGTTGTTTGAAGGAAAAACAAAAGAATAAGAAAACCAAAAGAAAGCTAGAGGAATACTAGAGTAGTAGATCCTTGGAACAAACTTCCACCAGACGTGGTTGGTAGATCCACAGTAACTGAATTTAAACATGCCTGGGATAAACATATATCCATCCTAAGATAAAATACAGAAAATAGTATAAGGGCAGACTAGATGGACCATGAGGTCTTTTTCTGCCGTCAGACTTGTATGTATGTAATACTTTTTCTTCTATGTAGATTCACTGTAGTGAGAAAAATATAAACCAGCTTTCAGCAAAATGCATTGTAACATTTTTAGAGATCAATCTTTGGAATCAGAGCACACAGGTTAGGAGTAATCTTTTACCAACCTTTTTGTCTCCACATTTTGTTCCATGATCAACCATTCCATAATCTGGATTCTTTTCTTTATATGTTGCCTCGCACGACAGCTCATTTTTCGGTGCACAGTATAACCTGCCACACTTTACATCCCTGAAAAGAAACAGTGAATACATTCTAATTAAAATGGAGTAATGAGAGGATTTTCCTTTTCTTATCTCTTGAGTGACTTACACTATAATAAAAAGTTAGAAATGGCTAAAAACAATTATAATTAGAACAAAAAAATAAAAATTAAAAGCCATGATGGTGGACAGCCTGGTGGTGGCCCACATTGGGGACCCAGGCCAAGGGGCAGAGCCAGGTTTATAGGCTTTTCTGTGAGGCCAGAATCCTCAGGGACAGATTTCACCTCTTTAAATAAAATATTGCCAAACAGAAAATGCTTTTCTCCTGCCCCTCATCAATCAAGAGCCTTTGGTTGACAGAATCTGAAGCAGGCCCTTTCCACTGAAGAACAGGTCAATCCCAACAAGGTAGGGCAATTCCACTGATATCTTGAATCCCTTGCCAATCAAGGAGAATCCGTACAGAAGATTTAGGAGACCTTAGAGATTTTTCCAGATCTCTAGCCTAAAATTCTCATAACTTCTGATCAATGGATGACAGAGGATGATGGGAGTTCAAATCCAAAGATTGGGGCAACTGCAATAAACATTGCAGAGGGAAAATGCCCTGATAGATAGAGATAGTTTTAGGTTGTGTAATGCCTTTTCAACATTATCTTCTGTAAAATCGATCTGTGTTAGATCATTGAAGTTATTTGTGGTAGGATTAGCATGAGCCGTTGCTGTTTACAAAGATGAGCCGAAGAATGTGTTAAAGAGTTTGGCTTTAACAACTTCATCATTCTATTCTTTACCATTTGTTCTTTTATAGGGTGGGATGGATCTCCAGTCTTTGTTTGGTTATTTACAAAGTTATACTGGGCGCGTGTGGATTTCCTGCTATTAATCCATTTCAATTTAAGAAAAATATGAGGGTAAAGAGGCATAAAGATTGAAATAGGGGTGTATAAAATTGAAAAAAATAATCCTTATTTTAACAAGAAATAATGGCACAGGGATCTGTGTGTTTGTGTAAGAGCTTAAAGAAAAGTCCAGATTTATACACATCACTAAAAGTTGAGTTTGGATTCAACATGTTGTACAAATTTAGCCATTGTGATTTCTAAATCATGATTGCTGGATAAATGCAATTCATAAACTCGTGAACCAGGGTTTATGCAGTAATATGCAGGGTAAACTCACTGGGTGATGTCAGCCCAAAGGGAAAAGCTGATTATAGTGTAATCCTTGACTTATGACCACAAATGCGTAAAGAATTTCCATTTCTAAACGAGGCTCTTGGTAAGTCTGCATTGGTTGCCGATCAGTTTCCAGTCACAATTCAAAGTGTTGGTTATGACCTATAAAGCCCTTCATGGCACTGGACCAGAATATCTCAGGGACTGCCTTCTGCTGCACGAATCCCAGCGACCAGTTAGGTCCCACAGAGTGGGTCTTCTCCGGGTCCCGTCAACTAAACAATGCTGCTTGGCGGGACCCAGGGGAAGAGCCTTCTCTGTGGTGGCCCCGGCCCTCTGGAACCAACTCCCCCCAAGAAATTAGAATTGCCTCCACCCTCCTTAAGCTACTTAAAACCCACCTCTGCCGCCAGGCATGGTGGAATTGAGATACTCTTTCCTCCAAGGCCTTTACAATTTTATGCATGGTATGTCTGTATGTATGTTTGGTTTTTATATTAATGGGTTTTTAATCTTTTTTAGTATTGGATTATTATTGTACGCTGTCTTATTATTGCTGTGAGCCACCCCGAGTCTCCGGAGAGGGGCGGCATACAAATCCAATAAATAAATAAAATAAATAAATAAATAAATAAGTGAACTGCACCTAATCTTACCATCTTTTTGCCATGGCTGTTAACTGAATCACTACAATTGCTAAATAAATCACATGGTTGTTAAGCAAATATGACTTCCTCCATTGTCTTTGATTTATTGGAAGCTGGCTGGAAGGTTGCCAAGATGATCATGTGATCTTGAGACACTGCAGCCTTCATAAATATATATTGGTTGCCAAGCACCCAAATTTTGGTTATTTGACTATAGGAATACTGAAACAGTTGTAAATGCAAGGGCCAGTTGAAAGTCACTTCTTGGAAGTCATTAAACAAATGGTTGTAAGACAAGAACTATCTGTCATTTCTGACACAATCTTTTAAAAGGCAGTGCTACCCTCATGACATTCCTTTTACACCCAACTTTTGTTACACCTTGTAACCCAAAATGGAAAACAAAGAAAAATTAGCCATTAAGAAATTAGCTCACATTTCTACTGTTTAGCAAGATGACAAATTCATATTCCCCTAGATGAGGACCCTAAAATATTTCTTATTATCCTTATATTATGTCATCATCAAAGAAGGAAATAATTTAGATTGCTTACTTTGGTTCACATGGACTCGTTGAATTATTTTCCCTTTTGCAATAGGAATACTTATCCCCTTTCCGGTTATTTTGAAAACATTCATCTGGAGCCATTGGTTTACCTGCAGGAGAGAGTGAGGAGCCAACACAAATACATCAGTGTATAACATGCCAGCAGGATAAAGAATGACTTAAGAGATCTGAGAAGATTAAATAAACTATGATTAATATTTGCTTATTTTGTAACTCATTTTGTAACCCATTACTTATCAAATCTTCATTATGCCTGAATCCTATAATAAGAGGCATTACAGATATTACATGTGAGAGAAAGAGTGTGGAGACAGCTCCTCCCTAATAATTTACAAACTGTATTGTAGATGCAGACAATAGTCTTTAGTCCAGCAAGATTTTGTCTACAGGAGTGAAAGAAGAAAAAACTCAGCTTGGAAAAATTATCACCTGTCATTTTCGTTTCCGTTTGAGGCTTGTCAAATCCTGGGCATAAGGCTTTTTGAATATAATGTTACATCATTTTATGCTACTTAACTGACCAAAATAAATATGTCTTTGTTTGAACTGAGATTTACATTTTCAAAGCAAGGGAACTAATCCAGCAAGTGTACATTTATTTTCTAAATCACATCTTCCATAAATCTAATAGATGGATTGATTATGTGGAAAAATGTTTTGATTTGCAATTCGGATTCCCAATCACCATCACATGTCATCTGACCCTTCATAAACCATGAAGACAAGAGGACAGAATGGGGTTTGGACCTACCTGATACACCCCTGCTTGTAGGGTGATATTTTTTTTGAAAAAATTGTTTGTTTGTTTGTTTGTTCATCGAACAAGTATAGGATAGCAGTTTGCATAAGCATAACATAAGTAGAAATTAATAATAAAAAAGGACAATAGGACAGTAGACAGGGACAGTAGGCACAATGGTGCATTTATGCACGGCCCTTACAGACCTCTTAGAAAGGGGGAGAGGTCAACTGTAGACAATCTAAGGTTAAAGATTTTGGGGTGTGAGGAAGAAACCACTGAGTTAGGTAGTGCATTCCAGACGTTGATCACTCTATTGCTGAAGTCGTATTTTCTGCAGTCTAGTTTGGAGCGGTTTACATTTACTTTGTATCTATTATGTGCTTGTGTGTTGTTGTGAT
This sequence comes from Erythrolamprus reginae, assembly GCF_031021105.1. Classification (NCBI taxonomy): domain Eukaryota; kingdom Metazoa; phylum Chordata; class Lepidosauria; order Squamata; family Dipsadidae; genus Erythrolamprus; species Erythrolamprus reginae. The sequence goes on along the minus strand of NC_091961.1, from coordinate 7,862,366 downwards.
TGAAGGTGAAGTAGTCAGTAACAGGAAGGACATTTTGGTATATGATTTTATTATCTCTCATTGAAATTGGTTCAGACCTTTGTCCAATTTGGGAATGTACCCACAAACTACAAAAGCATCTTTCCCCCCAAATCAGTCTTTCCAGATTCCTTCTCTACAACTATCATCATCTTGGACCATTGGCCATGTCCTGTAGGAATAACTACAACTTTAAACTTAGAGATCTGGATGGCAGGGCTCTAAAGCTTCCAAAGAAAGAACTTCACTTGAAAAATTATTCCATTTGTACAAATCCCTCAGAAGTTGTAGATGCTCCAACACTGGAGGTCTTTTTAAGAAGAGACAGGAAATGGTATATGGTTTCCTACTTGAGCAGGGAGTTGGATGAGAAGACCCTCAAGGCTACTTCCTACTCTTTCATAAAATAGAAATGTAATGATGATTTCCTATGGAATTCAAAGGAGAAAATACAGTATTACATCAATGCTATGACTGTCTCAGGTGTTTATATTCTAAAATCTTAAGGTTGACTTACCTGCCCCAAAGAGAGCAATACATTGTTTTGTCAAGGTGGGGCATTTTCTATTGTAGCAGTAGCCTTGGTCGTTTTGGCATGGATGTCCATCCCTCTGGAACTGATCCGTGGGACACTCAGCGGAACGGCCAGTGCAGTTTTCAGCCACGTCACAGTCATCCTTTACTGCCCGACATTCAACTGTTGCTTTCTTGAACTGTGGTTGAGAATGAAAAATACTTCCAGCTATCATTGTTTATCAACAGAGATCAAAAAGTCAAACCATGATTCATAACACATTTCAAAATTTCCTCTTGATCTGTATGAGGATTACTAAGCAAGGAATCCCTGCCATTTTGGAATTGTGTATAGTGCCTAGAGGTTTCTGCCATAGTGATGCAGGGGTTAGAGTGCAGTACTGCAGGCTGCTTCTGCTGTTCAAATTTCGCCAGGCTCGAGGTTGATTCAACTTTCTATCCTTCCGAGGTCAATAAAATGAGGAGCTAGAGTGTTGGTGGCAATAGGCTTTCTGATGAAAATATAGAAAGAACAAAATGTTTTTGGCCCTTCTGCTCAAAAAGTTCATTCCGGAGTCAACTGGGATTCCATATAGGAGGAATGAGGAACTTGCACCTCTCTCTTCACAACCCTGCAAAACCTTCAAAATAACTGAATGTAGAGCTTTAGAGGATTTAAATGGAAAAAGCAATTTTATTTCAAGAAGTATTCTGCACCGATTTTCATCCTAAAAGTCTCAGAGAGAAAAATGTCACAGCATTGCCAGAGATCTCTCAGAAGCTTCCAAAAAGTCAGGAAGCTGAGTTAGGGCATCAGTTTCAAACATTGGCCACCTTTATTTGCCCTGGGTTTCCATGCAAAAAGAGTGCATTTGCAATTGAGACAAGGCTGGAATTTTGTAAAATTATCCTTCGTATGGATATGTTCACAAGGGTCAAAAAAATCTGGAAGAAGGGTTAGGAATAAGTTTAAATGTATTGATCATAGTAAACAGTCAAGAGATATTATATATTTATATGGCTAGTATGGAGCAGGTTAAAATCTATCTTGGTGTTAAAAATAAACAAGTCTTACTTTGCATTTCTCACAACACTCTCCAGTGTCACACTTTGCTCGACGTCGCAGCTTACAAGTTGCAGCATTGCAGCAGGTACTTTTACAATCCTGAAAAGCAAACCATATCAAATAATGACATAGACCTTTTGGTCTGATCTTTTTGAATTATTATTATTATTATTATTATTATTATTATTATTATTATTATTATTATTATGTCAGTACAACACAGCAAACAAGATCACTATGCTGCATTTCGTATTTCATCACCAGTCGGGCACTTCCCAAGCACCTACGACTGCGTGATGTAGCGGCGAATTATGTTTGCCGATCCCAGTAAAGCAGCTTTTTGCAATTGACAGATGGAGATTTTGTCAATTCTGATGGTTTTCAAATGTCCGCTGAGATCCTTTGGTACTGCGCCCAGCGTGCTAAGTACCACTGGGACCACTTTCACTGGCTTATGCCACAGTCGTTGCAGCTCGATTTTTAGATCTTCGTATTTCACTAATTTCTCTAGCTGCTTCTCCTCAATTCTGTTGTCCCCTGGGATTACGATGTCGATGATCCATACTTTCTTTTTCTCCATAATCAGGATGTCTGGTCTGTTATGCTTCAGAATTCGGTCAGTCGGAAGTCGGAAGTCCCACAGTAGTTTTGCTTGCTTATTTTCAACCACTTTTTCGGGCTTATGATCCCACCAGTTCTTTGCCACTGGTAAATGGTAGTTCCGGCACAAGTTCCAATGGATTATTATTATTATTATTATTATTATTATTATTATTATTATTATCATTATTATTTAGATTTATATGCCTGCCTTCTCTGAAAACTCGGGGCGACTCACATAATAAATATAGAAGCAAAGCATACAAGACAAATCTAATACATTAAAAAAGGACTACAGGTAAAACCCAATGTATTAATCAACCAAACAGTCCAATCACACCATGCATCACATTTATTGGTCAGGGGGGGCAAGATCTAATTGCCCCAGGCCTGGCGACATAGGTGAGTCTTAAGAGGAGGGTGAGGGCAGTATGAATTGATCTATTTTGAAGAGGGAACTGCCAAGGAAAAAAGATTTCTGCAATGTGTTCCTTCTTGTGGGTTCATGCTAGCAAATGCACAAACAGTTTTTAATTGCTATTTGCAAACTGCAAATATCTATGTGAAAGAGATTTATCCTCATCTCCCAATTGTGAAGTTCACATAACCTATAGCCCTCATTCCTTTCTTATTCATGAGGAATATTCTACCTTTGAGGTAGGCCAGAGAAGAAGCACCAACCATAAATATTAACACTACCGTTATTGTAAGATATCAGTAGCAGAATCTTTCAATGCTGAAATATATATTCCTATCCCCTCATCTTTATGGACCAAGGGAATGGGTGGGAGATACTCCTCTTGAGATGTTTGCCATTCTCAGTGGCTTCTGCAGGCTAATCAACTTCTTATATGGCTGTTGAATAGACTGTTCTTCCTCCTTTTGTCTCTCAAAGAGATTCTTACAAACCATTACATGTGTATTTAACAATACAAAGAGAACACTTCACTAAATTACTGTCATTATAAAAACATTATTTGGAATTAGAACATAGATTAAAAATAATAAATTCTGGGACGAAGCAGCTCAAGAAAAATCAGACATATAATGTGTCCACGTGAAGAAAATAAGGGTTTTCAGTAGGGAAAGTTTTTCTTGGAGAGGTTAAATCAGCCATTTTTAAAACTACATTGTCCTCCCGAAATGGAAGTGAGATACATGTTCTTTATTCTTCTACAGCTGGTTCTCCAAATCCAATAACCTACTGCACAAATGCATGTAAATAAAGGGCACAAACCTATGCCATTCACAAACCATCCTCTTGGGTGGCTCAAACCACTTCGAAAGCCGGATGATTTTTTTTCAAGGATTCCCATTTTTGAGAAAATTTTTCAAATCACTTTTGTTGATTAAAAGGAAAACTTACTTTGGGAGAGCCACAGTCACATTCTTCTCCCACCTCCACAAAGTAATTTCCACAAACTGCAGGTGCAATAATATCTGTGATCAAGGGTTTGTTGAGAATGCATTGTGGCTGCTTTCTAAGAAGATAACTCCGGTGTTCCTCACGACTACAATTGCTGAACTCATAGAGAGGTACAGAACTATAAAGATGAAACAAAATAAGATCAAGACATTATCCATACTTGGACAAGAACAGAATTCATTGCAAAAACATATAAGATGGAAAAGGGGTAGCTAATGAAGAATTACAGTGATTTTTTTTCTAAAACCAATAATAATAATAATAATAATAATAATAATAATAATAATAAATAAAAAGTCCTACTTGTTAATGACCACTTTAGCTTCAACCACAACAATACATGAGCACACAAAAGATACAAACTTCAAAGTGAACCTCCCAAAATTTGACTGTAGAAAATACAACTTTAGCAACAGAGTGGTTAATGCCTGGAACTCCTTACATGACTCTGTGGTCTCCTCACCAAACCCCCAAGACTTTACCCTTAAACTATTCACTGTTGACCTCGGCCAATTCCTAAGAGGTCAGTAAGGGGCATGCATAAGTGCACCAGCATGCCTTCCATCCCTGTCCAATTGTTCCCTCTTATCAGTACCCATCTTATGTATAATAACAATGTTATATCCATGTATATCACAAATACATACTTAACTAATTAAATAAACAAATACATAAATACATACAGTACATACATACATACATACATACATACATACATACATACATACTATATTTTTGGTGTATAAGACGCATGTTTTTACTTTTAAAAAGGGCCTCAAAAACTGGTTGCATCTTATACATCGAATGCTGCGTGTGTGTGGGAGTTGGGCAGCGGTTGGCAGCGGTAGCAGCAGCCTTTCTGTACTTCGGCGGCTGTCCCCAAGGTCGCCCAGCAGCCCTTGGCTGCTTCCCTATGTGAGACCGGCGGACATTGCCCGAGGAGCCCTCCCAGCAGTGAAAAAATTAATACTTATTTGTTTATTTTGCTCATAAAAGCTCACCCCCATCTTTGGCATTGGCATACTAATTTGAACATTCTGAACATAATGAAATGAAAATTGAAATGAGAAAAAATGATGTTCGCAAAGATTATACACTTGTGCTCCTCCGGGTCCTTTTAGACCCGAAAGATAAAAATGTTGGTTCTAGCTACTGAAATGTGTTTTTTTTAATACTTTTTTTCACTAGTACAGTGATACCTCGTCTTACAAACGCCTCGTCATACAAACTTTTCGAGATACAAACCCGGGGTTTAAGATTTTTTTGCCTCTTCTTACAAACTATTTTCACCTTACAAACCCTCTGCTGCCGCTGGGATGCCCCGCCTCCGGACTTCCGTTGCCAGTGAAGCGCTCGTTTTTGTGCTGCTGGGATTCCCCTGATGATCCCTTTGCTGGGAAACCCTACTTCCCGGACTTCCGTTGCCAGCGAAGCGCTCGTTTTTGCGATGCTGGGATTCCCCTGCTGGGATTCCCCTGCAGCATCGCAAAAACACAGAAGTCTGGAGGTGGGGTTTCCTATGGAGGGGATCCTCGGGGGAATCCCAGCAGCGCAAAAATGGCTGGCAAAAGGGGTGAATTTTGGGCTTGCACGCATTAATCGCTTTTCCATTGATTCCTATGGGAAACATTGTTTCAACTTACAAACTTTTCACCTTAAGAACCTCGTCCCGGAACCAATTAAGTTTGTAAGACAAGGTATCACTGTACATTAATTTGAACATCCCTGATCACAAACAAATGAAAAATGAAATGGAAAAAAAAAAAGAATTTTGCGGGCTAATCTTTCTATAAATTGAAATAATTGTATACAGCCAGGGGGGGCAGGCTTTTCTCAGCAAAATAAACAAATGAGCATTGATTTTTTAATTTCAATTTTCATTTCATTGTGTTCAGAAATGTTCAAATTAGTATACTAGCAAAAAAGGTATTAAAAAAACCCATTCTAGTAGCTAGAACCAACATTTTTTACTCCGGGTCACATATGACCTGGAGGACTACAAGTATTCAAAACATTTTTTAAAAAATTTCATTATGTTCAGAAATGTTCAAATTAGTATGCCAATGCCAAAGATGGTCAAAAAATTCTGATTTGGCAGGCTATTCTATGTATAAATTGAAAAAAGTGCACACAGCTGTGTGGGGGAGGCCCTTTTCTGAGCAAAATAAACAAATAAGCATCAATTGTTTCATTTCGATTTTCATATCATTGTGTTTAGAAATGTTCAAATTAGTATTTCAATGCCAAAGATGGTCAAAAAAGTAAGATTTTGCAGCCACATGTAGAGGAAAATTAACAAAATTTCACAAAAACAATGAGGCGAGGTTTGATAAGCAAAATAAACAAATAAGCATTATTTTTTTCACTTTAATTTTCATTTCAAGGTGTTCAGAAATGTTCAAATTAGTATACTAGTGAAAAAGGTATTCAAAAAGACCATTCCAGTAGCTAGAACCAACCTTTTTATACTCCGGGTCTAAAAGGACCCGGAGGGTAACATTGGTAACTTTTTTTGCCCAGCAAAAACTATACCCCCCCAACCCCCCCCCCACCCTTAGAAAGAACCCCTCAAATGAGAAAAAGTCATGGAATTTCAAGTTTCAGATATGCAGGGAAATTTTTTTACAGGGTCTCAAACTTCATTTCGGGTCATTTTAGATCCAAGGAGAATACCAGGGTTAAAAATAACTTAATTGGAAAGTCATTAAAAGTGTTCCTCAATCCTTACCTTATTTTTGGATACATAACACATGCTTTAGAACTACAATCACAGGAGTTATTGTCATGATTAATGCCCAGATTATGACCCAACTCATGCGCCATTGTAGATGCCATCAAACTTGTGCTATTTTTATGATCCTGAAAAAAGGAAACACTTTGTTTATTGTTATTCCAGCAAGAAACTGAAAGTGAATCCAATTATTATTAACACTAAGTGTCAACAATGGTCACTAAGTGACACATTTTGGGTTGAGGATACCATCTGAGATTTCCTCCAGTTCTTCTGAATGTATGTTTGCCCACCAAGACTCTTGGACATCCACAAATACATCCAGAAGAAAACTTTAAAGCCCAGAAGCTATAGCACAGGGGAAGATCAAAACTTAGGCATCCATTTGCTGTTTGCCTTTAATTTATTTATTAAAAGTTATCAGCAACTTCAGCCCAAAAATATTCATCGGTTTTTGTGTGAGCATTTTCAGAATATTGAAGGCTGAAGTCCTAACAGTTTTAAGAATGAGTTGTTCTTTCTGAATAAATAATGACTTTGAGCAAACAAGTTTTGGATTGCCTCATACTACCCACATCCTACATGGCATTGGACCAGATTACCTCCGGAACCGCCTGCTACCGCACGAATCCCAGCGACCGATAAGGTCCCACAGAGTTGGCCTTCTCCGGGTCCCGTCGACTAAACAATGTCGTTTGGCGGGCCCCAGGGGAAGAGACTTCTCTGTGGCGGCCCCGGCCCTCTGGAACCAACTCCCCCCGGAGATTAGAACTGTCCCCACCCTCCCTGTCTTTCGTAAACTACTCAAGACTCATTTATACCGCCAGGCATGGGGGAGTTGAGATAGCTCTTCCCCCTAGGCCATTACAAGTTATGCATGGTATATTTGTGTGTATGTTTGGTTTTATAATAGGGGTTTTTAGTTGTTTTTTATTATTGGATGGTACATGTTGTGTTTATTATTGTTGTTAGCTGCCCCGAGTCTGCGGAGAGGGGCGGCATACAAATCCAATAAATTATTTATTTGTTTGTTTGTTTGTTTGTTTATTTATTGGATTTATATGCCAATGGATTTATATATTAATTATTATAATTATCCTAATTCTGATTACTAAGAAACAAAACTTTATGAATTTTGTTGTACAGTGGTCCCTTGACTTTCGCGGGGGATACATTCCAAGACCGCCCATGAAAGTCAAATTTCTGTGAAGTAGAGATGTTCCCTTCCTTCCTTCCTCCCCCTACCTCCTCCATTCCTGGTTTTACTTACCCCCAGAACTCACAGGGACAACGGGGCGACAAGCTTGGGGCTTTGCTGCGCTTGCTGCCGGTATCTCCCACAGCGGTGGGGGCAGCAGTGGTGCTCAGGGTCAAGGCAGGGAAGGGAAAGCTCAAGGCAAGAGGGATCCAGGCCAGGACTTGAAGCTGGGATTCCAGGCCGGTCAGCTGGGAGGTCGGATGCTACCACTAAGGGAGACTGCTTAGATGAGTGGGAGAAGAAGAGGCCTCGGCGGCGGGCGGCAGTAGGGCTCGGCTTCAAGTGGAGCGTACTAGCGCTCTGAGAATTAAAGGGGAGGGATCGTGAGTCTGGGGCGGAAGCGGATCTTTTATTTAAAGAAGCAGGACGGCTGGGGTGGAGGGGAAGAGGAGAGTTAAAATGCACAGTTTTGTACATCGGGTGGCTTCAGGAAAACCCTTGGTGTTCAAAAAACCGTGGAGCATTTTTTTATTAATATTTTTTGAAAACTTGTGGTATAGCCTTTCCGCGAAAGTTGGACCTGCGAAAGTCAAGGGACCACTGTATGTTCTTTTATTGCCATGTCTTTCCATTCTTTCTAAGTGAATAATAAACCAAGTTTATTGGTTCTCAATAACTGTATTACCCTAACTAATATGGTTTTCTTGCAGGATTTTAAAATACTGAAGTGTTTTTGTTTTTGTTTAAAGTAAATTTGGTACTTAAATTTTATTTAAGTACTAAAGTACTCTCTCATTTTATTAATGTACATTAATTCAATCGTATGCAACCTAGATCCTAAATTTCTTGGAAGAAAAGAAGGGTGATTTGTGTTTATCATTAGAATTGCTAAGATTATTGTTCAGAGGTATTACCTGGAAGTATTGTAACCAGGTTTGACCTGTTCATTTGCCAGTCAGAGCTCAGTTTGACTCCTCCTGATCCAGAAACATTACAATATATTGTCACCTTCTTATATATAGGTTATTGAATACAAAAAGCTCAATCTACAACATGTCTAGAGTGCATTATGCCAAAATGCCATCAATTGAGGGAGTGCATAGAGATGTCAAACCCACAAATAAATATGAACGAGAATGATGTGGGTCAAAAATAGGAAGACAATTTATTTGTAAAGGAGTTATAGGTTTTCACTTGAATATAAATAGGTAACAGATATCCTTTCTACTAACCTGAATAACTCCTGAAGAATGCTTCGGCTGGCAGAGGGTGCCCACATAAGCACGTCCTACAGTTGCTCCATTGAAGTCAATGGACCTATAAGAAGGAAGGGGAGGAGGATAAAATTTATAGAAGATAGAAGCTAATAGATAGAAGCTAAGTATAGAGCGGAAGCTCTGTACAAGCAGAGCGGAAGCTCTGTGCAAGCATTAACCTTCCCATAAATAAAAACAACAAATAAATAAATAAATAAATAAATAAATAAATAAATAAATAAATAAATAAATAAATAAATAAATAAATAAATAAATAAATAAATAAATAAATAAATAAATAAATAAATAAATAAATAAATAAATAATAAAAAAGTAATACCTACAAAAAATAAAGTGGCTAACTTTGACTCAGAGATATAGTTCATAATAGTTGCAAGTATAGAGTGGAAGTTCTGTGCAAGCATTAACCTCCCCATAATCCTCCACTCCCAGACTCTCCCACTCCCATTCCCCCCCAATGAGACGTACGTGAGTAACTGAGCATTATCATGACTTCTGCGTGGCAGCAAATCTCTTTCTCTCCATTCTCCAAATAAGGCCAAAGTGACATTCGACGCTTTCTGCACGTTAATCTTATCTTGGTTGGACCAAAATTCGAGGCCAATCAGTGCTACATAAATATCCAAAGCTTTGTAAATCTGTCAGGTGGACATGGCAATAATCAGATATTTAAATACAAATAAACCTTCAGGAACCTATCAAGATTAAAAAATAATTGATATTGGCTTCTGTGGGCAGGTGAAAAAAAAAATTAGGCATGGGCATCAATAGAAGAGAATCTCCAGAGCTCTGGACTCAGTTGTGGAGTCCTTGGTGCTCTCTGGGTTTCCTGTTTTGCAGACATAAGTAAGTTGTTTAGTCAGATAATGAAATGTCTGCAAAGAAACCACCAAGCTCAGATAGCATTAAGGACTCTCTATATATTGGGGAATAATAATAATAATAATAATAATAATAATAATAATAATAACTATTATTATTATTATTATTATTACTACTACTACTACTACTAGAACTGAAAATCAAAAGCTTGAGATCAGATGTCTTATACTCCAAAAATATGTTATGTTATTGATATAGCCACCCCGAGTCTATGGAGAGAAGCGCCATACAAATTTAATTAATTAATTAATATAATAATAATAATAATAATAATAATAATAATAATAATAATAACTTGACACTATGACTCAAAGGCAGCAAGAACTTAAGGACCAAATACTTGCTCATGCAGGGTCCAATGCAGAGCGAAAGAGACTGCCAGCCTTAAAAATCATAGGCAAGAAACGACTTGTCCCACTGATGGAAGATATTAACACTGCACTTGCAACTGTCAATGTAACTTCAATTGAAGAATTGAATCAGCTTGCCTACAGTACAGCTGTGATAGTAACTGAAGAACTAGGGTTACTGCAACAGAAACCAATCAGAAAACCAACTGGAAAACCAAAATGGAAAATCCGACTAGAAGTTGAAAATCAAAAGCTTGAGATCAGATGCAAGTAACTTGAAGAACATTAAGGAGCAGAAACTGAACAATCAGAAAATCAATGACTATTTGACAAAAAAGTACTGGCTTAGTACAAGAAAGATCGAGGAAGCTCTGGAAATTGTAAAGCAGCAGATAACAGCGACAGCCAGGCAAATTGAGAGATATGAAGCTAGGATCACCCAGTACAGGCAGAATCAAACATTTCAATCCAACCAGAGGCAGTTCTACCAGAACCTGCATCAGCAAACAGATAAGAAAATTGAAAAGCCAGAGGTGAAAATAACAACAAAGTTTTGGAAAGATCTCTGGGAGGTCAAAAAGGACGATAACAAAACTGCTAGGTGGATAAAGAATTTGAGAAAAAATTCTCAAAGAGCAATATGCAGCAGTTGGAAATAACACCTGAAATGATTGCAAAAAGAGTGAAGAAAGTAAAGAACTGGACATCCCCTGGCACTGATCAGGTGCATTGTTTTTGGCTGAAATACCTGTCCAGCCTGCATGCAAAATGGCCGAATTGTTCAACAAAATGCTGCAGACAGGAAATATCAGTGAATGGCTTACAACTGGCAGAACATATTTAATACAGAAAGATGCAGCGAAAGGAGCCATACCAGGAAACTACAGGCCAATAACATGTTTGCCGACCATGCTCAAACTGCTGACAGGTATCATAGCTGACAGAATTCAGGACTACCTAGAAGAAAATGACATCATGCCAGTGGAGCAAAAGGGCAATAAAAGACGAAGCAGAGGTAAGAAAGACCAGCTCCTAATTGATAAAATGATTTTGGAGAACTGTAAGAACAGGATACATGACCTGGATTGACTACAAGAAAGCCTTTGACTCATTGCCACACAGCTGGATCAAAAAATGCCTGGAAGTCATTGGAGTCAATGAAAACATCAGGAAATTCATAGAAAAGGTGATGAAATATTGAAGACTGAGCTTTTTGTTGGGAATGAAAGCTATGGACTGATCAACATCAGAAGGGGCATCTTCCAGGGGGTCTCTTTGTCCCCATTGCTATTCATCATCGCTATAATCCAGCTGTCACTCATCCTACAGAAAACAGGCTACCAAACTGCTAGGAATTCACCAAAAATTTCACACCGGCTGTATATGGATGACCTGAAGTTGTACGGAAAATCAGAAACTGAGGTACAGTCACTAACTAACACTGTGTGAATCTTCAGCAATGACATCAGCATGGAGTTTGATCTGGATAAATGTGCCACAGTGACACTGAAAAAGGGGGAAATCACTGAAAGTGAGGGCATTGAAATGCCAAATGGTCAAACCATCAAGTGCCAACAGCCAGAAACCTACAGATACTTGGGCATCTTGCAACTGGATAATATCAAACATGGTCATGTGAAAACTGTGATCAGCAAAGAGTACATCCAGAGGACCAGAAAAATGTTGAAGAGCAAACTGAATGGTGGCAACACTATCAAGGCTATAAATACGTGGGCCATACCTGTCATTAGATTCACAGCTGGCATAGTGAACTGGACTCAAGCAGAGCTGGACAACTTGGACACTACACCCACGCAGTGATGTTGCCAGGCTGTATTTACCAAGGAAAATAGGTGGCAGAGGACTTTTGCAAGTGAAGCAGACAGTGGAAGAAGAGAAGCATGCATTAGCTGACTATGTGAAGGAGAGCAAAGAGTCAACATTGATGGAGATCAACAATAGGAAGCTTCTCAAGGTGAAGCAAACTAAGGACCAGTACAGAAAAACTGTAACTCAATGCCATATAGACAGTTGGTGGAACAAAGCATTGCATGGCCAGTTTTTGGAGAAGATTGAAGGCAAAGTGGATAAAGAAAAGACCTGGTCATGGCTTGCAAGTGGAACACTCAAAAAGGAGACAGAAGGACCAATACTGGCGGCACAAGAACAGGCCATTAGAACAAATGCTGTCAAAGCCAGAATTGAAAAATCAACAGCCGATCCAAAGTGCAGACTCTGTAAAGAAACAGATGAAACAATCGATCACATACTCAGCTGCTGCAAAAAGATTGCACAGACTGGCTACAAGCATAGTCCATCTCCTAGCTCTCTTTTCCTGGATAAGTATGTTGTGTGAATACAATGAAAATCTGTGATGGGTCTGAGAAGTTTAAATTCAACAAGTGAAATAATTTTTGCCATAATAATAATTTTTGTCTTACCTTATTCATAATGTTGACAATTTCATATACTCTTGTTTTTATAGCAGCTAAATTCCTGGAGTATTTCTTGATCTACAGAAAAGACAAAGAAGTTAAGATGAGATCATAATTATAGGAAGAAGGGATGGAAGGAGGGAGACCTCTCAGACATATAAGAACATATCAGCAAAAGGATCATTGAATTTGTTGATTCAGACAAATTAGAGTATATTTATAAATGCCTCTCCTTCCTAAATATTAGTTGGGCCCAATAACAAAAAAAATATATCAAAGTTTATGATAAAACACATGTTAATAGAAATCCAGTTAGGATGTTTATGAATGTCTTCAAAAATGCCCACATTAAAGAAGGCAGAAATCAATGCAGGGGAAAAAATGAAATGATATCCAGGATACTTACCATTCCATTGTCCACAACTATGAAAAACTCAATGTATTTTTTGGAGTCCAAGTATGTGTTTTGCTAAAGAGAAAAATAAGCAAAAAGCTGTTTAGACATGTTGCTGCCAGCAGCCAACAAGAATCTTGGTCATCATCAAATAATCAGAAAACTGCTTGTTACATTTCCCAGTCAAAATACTTGTATTGGTTGTTTGAAGAAGACATTTATAGGAGAACAGATTGTTTAAATTTTAGCACTTAGAGCAGGGGTCCCAAACCCCTGGACCATAACCCACTACCAAGCCTTGGAACAGGTGGGTGATCATTGGCGTGAGCATGTTGTGAGCCGCCCCGAGTCTTCGGAGAGGGGCGGCATACAAATCCAAATAATAAATAAATAAATAAATAAATAAATAAATAAATAAATAAATAAATAAATAAATAAATAAATAAATAAATAAATAAATAAATAAATAAATAAATAAATAAATAAATAAATAAATAAATAAATAAATGTGCATCTCCACTTACATGGCCAGCAAGAAAGCATGGATGGGCATGCTCCGTTTGCACAAGTGGGTCGTGCAAATGGAGCTGGGCACACACATGATCCCGCTGCTCACACGCTACTCACACAGAACCATCCCCTCCACACACACACACCAGTCCGCAAAGCTGGAAAGGTTGGGGAATTCTGAGTTACAGAATGTGTTGATAAATCTTTGAGGAAAAAATATAGTATGAAATGGATTGTAAAGGACATTTTTTTAAAAAAAGTGGGTATAAAAATAAGCAGGTGAAGAAATCGCTTTCTTTGACCTATTTTTTAGCCTGATTTTCCAATGACTTTCTCACTTTCCCTTCCTAACAAAGGATCTCAAACAATCATGTATGAGAAACATGGAGATGTTGTCATGCTATGTAACCAATTAGATCTTGCCTGCAGTGTTATCACACTGTGCATCAAAGACAAGATAAGGGGAGGCAAACAGACATTTTAACTAATTGAACTCACCCTAAATGGTCAAAGATTTATATCTTTCTTTTGATGTAATTATAAAATTATTACTGAAGAGTTGTTTCAGACTTCTCATGGTTAAGTGCTCAGAGTAGTTTCTTTATTGTTGGTCTCCTACAGACAAGAATCTTGCCAGACTAAAGTACATTCCTTGTAACTATTGGATACATCCTGTAAAAGTTTTAGAGAGGATCCCTTCTGAGCTTCTTTCTGCGATCCAAGAACTCATTGTGGATCTGCTGATTATTTCTCTGTAAAAGAGTCTTTCCCTCCTGTATTTCAATGCTAGATTTCACCACTAGAATGCCCAAATTACTCAGGAAGTTCGCTTATACTCAGGAAGTACACTTATGCTCTTTTAGTTTATATTTTAGAAAAAAATATATGTATCCCTGTTCTCATACCATGTTATATACTTGAGGGTTTTTGAGACTCACTTGTTCAGGAGTAACAGCTAACTGAGATATCTTTTCGATGGGCTCATCTGATTCCCAAGTAGTCTCGGTTACCCCACAGATTCCGAGGACATTATCCTCCTTGTCTAGACTTTCATATTTGTAGACTGCATGGGCTTCACTGTTGGAAATCTCCAAGGGTTCAATAAAGTATGTCTCCCCTTGATGCTTGAACTGTCCTCTGTAAAGCAATGTAGAAGAAGGTGATCAGAGATGGATAACTGATAGATGAGAATATTATTAGTTCAGGGATGACCTACACTAATGATGTTACCTAGTTGCATAATAAATTGTCTGCAAGCAAAAAACTAAGCTCTGAGAGCCATTTTTAACTAGGTAACCACATTCCCTATGTTTTTGAATCCCTCCTTAAAACTCATTGATTTTTTAAAAAAGAATTCTATCCTCATAACTTATAACACTTTCTCAAATATAAGACCAAATCTATTGAAAGTCTGTTTCCTTTTGCCTTTCAGCCTCCACTCTATATTAAATCTCAGAATTGTGAAATCCTTTATATCTCTAAAGTAGGCATTAAAAAAGCAGTATGCTCCCTCCCATATTTGGGCATACAACACTGGAAGGTTTTATTATTTTATTTTATTTTATTTATTTTATTTATTTTATTTATTTTATTTATTTTATTTATTTTATTTATTTTATTTATTTTATTTATTTTATTTATTTTATTTATTTTATTTATTTTATTTATTTTATTTATTTTATTTATTTTATTTATTTTATTTATTTTATTTATTTTATTTATTTTATTTTATTTTATTTTATTTTAGTTTAGTTTAGTTTAGTTTAGTTTAGTTTAGTTTAGTTTGTTTGTTTATTTATTTATTTTGTCCAATACAAATTGAAAGTTAAGGAGAATAAAAACGTGTAGTAGTAAATATCAGCAAAGGAATAGAAGAAGAGATATGAGAATAGAATACATCAATGAAGAGTAGAGGAAGGATATATGGATGGGAGAAAAGATATATAAAATATAGGAGAGACAATTGGACAGGGGACGGAAAGCACACTAGTGCACTTATGCTCGCCCCTTACTGACCTCTAAGGAATCTGGAGAAGTCAACCGTGGAAAGTGTAAGGGAAAAAATGTTGGGGGTTGGGGGTTGACACCACGGAGTCTGGTAATGAGTTCCACGCTTCAACAACTTGATTGCTAAAGTCATATTTTTTACAGTCAAGTTTGGAGCGGTTGATTTTAAGATGTTGGTTAACCATTTGTCTGAATCCCCCTGAGCAGGAGGTTGGACTAAAATACATCCAAATTCCCTTCCAACTCTTATTACTATTACTTTTACTGTTGTTGTTGTTGTTGAACTGAAAAACCTGCTTGGAAACTCCTTTAGGAAAACCTGGTTTAGCTGCCTAGTGTCATAAAGTCTTGATTCTGCAGAAGTCTTGGAGTAAACCCAACTAATTTGCCTGAAAAACTGATATCCTTCATTTTAAGTTTGAGTTATGACAACTTCAAAAGTATTTTATTCTTTAAAAAACAAATAAAAATAAGAGACTATCTTACTTCAAACCATTGCATGCACTGATGACTGCAGTTGTGTCAGCTTCATCCTGGATGTGTCCATGATAATAGCAGTGATCCTGTATGGGGGCAAGAGGATGACTCTGGTTAAAGCTTGTTTGTAGGGTGACTTGATGAGCAGAAGAGCCGTTCCAATGCATTCCACCACATCAATCAAATATGAAAACATTTTGATTCAGGGGGACAGAAGACCTACTCAATATTGATTGATTTTTGCCAGACCCATCCTTAAATACAGTTCATCTGTCTGGAACCCATACCACATCTCGGACATCAACACCCTTGAAAATGTCCAAAGATACTTCACCAGAAGAGCCCTTCCCTCCTCCACTCGAAACAGAATACCCTACGAAAATGGACTAACAATCCTTGGTCTTGAAAGCTTAGAACTACGACGCCTAAAACACGATCTAAGTATTGCCCACAAGATCATATGCTGCAACGTTCTACCTGTCAATGACTACTTCAGCTTCAACCGCAACAACACAAGAGCACGCAACAGATTCAAACTTAATATTAACCGCTCCAAACATGACTGTAAAAAATATGACTTTAGCAACCGAGTTGTCGAAGCGTGGAACTCATTACCTGACTCAGTAGTGTCAACCCCTAACTCTATTTTTCCCTTAGACTATCCACGATTGACCTCTCCAGGTTCCTTAGAGGTCAGTAAAGGGCGTGCATAAGTGCACCAGTGTGCCTTCTGTCCCCTGTCCAATTGTCTCTCCTTATCTCATTTATCTTTTCTTCCTTTCAAATATGTTCACCTATACTTTTATATCTTTTCTTCTATTCTTTTCTTTACTTATATTATTACATATCTTTCTCTTCAATGTATATTATGCTTTGGACAAAATAAATAAATAAATAAAAATAAAATAAATTGTTCCAAAATGAACATAGGATAATACAAATCTCCATAAAAACTAGTCAAGCTGCAGGGGGAGCCCCATTGATGGTAAAATGCTAAGAACTTTTGGGCAGACAACCAACACACACATAGAAAATACTCTATGGAAATTATAAGCCTTTTTCTCCACCAGCCTTTGTCTTCTTCGAAATCAATTCTAGTGATGAAGCACAGGATTTGCTTCATATATTTTCAGTTTTGATGATTGTCTTTACATTCTGAAATCTTACCATACCGCATGAAAAAATCTACATTCAATAATGATACTGATAAATTATTATTTTCTTGAGCCCACATAATGAAAGTTTTAAGAAATATACAAAGAGATATAATTCCTAGCATCATATGGAAGCACGATTGACCTCTCCAGGTTCCTAAGAGGTCAGTAAGGGGCATACATAAGTGCACTAGTGTGCGTTTCATCCCCTGTCCAATTGTCTTTCCTTTATCTCATATATCATATATATTTTCTTCCTTTCATATATCTTCTCCTCTATTTTTACATATTATCTTTATATATATTACTTCATGTCTATTCTCTTCCATATGTATTGTGTTTTGGACAAATGAATAAATAAATAAAATAGACATTAAAGTCAGAAGATTTCTGTTACACACTAAATTGGAGGCATTTTGATGAACTTTGAAGATGCTAAGCTAGAAGTAGATAATTTTCAGACACAGAGGATGAAATTTTAGATCAATTTGGGGAGAAGGGGTCAAGGACTTCGTGATGCATGTTAGTGATGTGATATCTTTGGAGCGGCTGGGGCCATGTCCTGGGTCCTTTTAATGTGAGATTATCAAATAAATTTATGTAAAGGAGCAAAGTGAATTTCTCTCACTTTTATTATTGCAAACAAAAGATTTTGCATTAATCAGAGTAATATAGTTTTAAAATGAAAAGGTAAACATTAAAAACCTGATGTTCTCATAATAAATGTATTTGTGAAACTCACTCCCCCAAATGTTTGCTTCTAACCAGGAGGAAATTGATTGAAAACTTGCCCTGCTAATTCAATGAATAAAACAAACTGGGTTAAATTGTTAAATCCATACATTCTTATATGAATATTTCAGTATAAACTCCTTTATACAGTGCATATACATTCCTTCTTGCTTGAGTAGCTTGGTCTGAGATGTACATATTTGGAATATTGTGCTCAAATATTCCTCTAAATTTATTTCCTAAAAGTAAGAAACTCTAGATATTACCTGAACTGGAGGGGTGGTTGTAATTTCTCTGCCATCAGGGGAATAATGAGTTTCACTGTAATCTTCTGAAAAAAGACCTCTGGAAAGAATGCAAATATTCATGTCAGGCATTATGCAGGACAGAGATAATTTTATAATAAGTCTGCAACTACTGCATTTTAAGCCTATATTGTTTGGTATCAAAGGAAAGGAGTGTGAGGATGCCTATTTAAGAGGAGTGTTGAACATACTAGATTCACCCCAGGAAAGACATTTTGTATTGCCTCTTCTTTTTATTCTTCTGGTTTACATAACAATCTGATAAAACTGATTGGTCCATAAAGGAGAGCAGCATAGTTCCATTTATTTAAGAGTAAAAGGAAGCAATCCTTTTACCTGTTATATTTTTCTCCTACTGTAAAATTTAATTTACTTCTGCTTTCCCAAACAAAACAATACAATTATTATTTCTCTTGGATTATGTCCAAGAACATACATTTTCCACATTGTCCCAGTAAAGTTAAGAGAACTTCTGAGTTCACATACTTATTTCTTTCTAGGTGAAGGACCACTGGCTCTCCATTCACGTGAAATTCATATTTCATTGTGTCTTCATACTTGGTCTGAAATGCAAAGAGTTCAGGGTTCATTTGTTTGTTTTTAAACAAATAAGCAAATAAATTGTGTACCCTCTTAACAACTCTACCCCTGTGCCAAATGGAGAACTATAGTCAAATTATTTATTAGATTTAGAGTATTTAATCTACTGTTTGAAGGGTGCTATAAAATCTTAAATTAAATTAACCTTTCCTGCAGAAATTCAAGATTTCATTCTCTGACTGAACTTCTCGGTGAATGAAGTTGGGCTGGAACAGAGAGACTAACTGGAAAGTCATCCAGTGATGATCTCGAAACTGGTTCTTCACCCTAACCTCTGGCTATAACCATCACCATCTTCATCTAGAAACACAACTTCCCCTCCTCTTTAGAACAGATAGATAAGATTTAATGGAACTTCCAGGTGTGTGTATGTGTGCATGTGAGAGAAAGTGATGGAGAAAGGGAGGGAGGGAGGAAGAGGAAGAGAGACAGGGGGTGTAGAAGGATAGATAGAATGGGAGAGGGAGGAGAGGGAGGGAGAGAGAGAAGGAGGGAGAGAGAAAAGGAGTGGGAGAGGGAGGAAGAGAGAAAAGTAAGGAGAGGGAGGGAGAACGGGAGTGGGAGGGAGGATTTTATTCCTGTATCTATTGCAGCTATGAAATGATTCAAGGTTAATTCTCACTTTGATCCCTCTTCCCTATATGGCTGGGATATTTCCCAACACTTTATTTTTATATAGTAACCAATTAATATTAGGAAATTCTGTTCTAAATTGTCAAGAGTCTCCTCAATTTTGTGTGAACCGAGTGGCTATATTAATTTGTTAAATCAATGTGATGAAAAAATCCCGATAATCCTTAGATGACTCGCAAGAAGTAATGTACCAGTGTCTGGAAGCTGTGAGGGTTTGGATGGGTGTCGATAGGCTCAGGCTCAACCTCAACAAGTCGGAGTGGCTGTGGGTTTTGCCTCCCAAGGACAATTCCACCTGTCCATCCATCACTCTGGGGGGGAAGCTTCTTATCCCCTCAGAGAGGGTCCGCAACTTGAGTGTCCTCCTTGATCCATAGCTGACCCTGGAACACCATCTTTCAGCTGTGGCAAGGGAGATCTGGACCTTTGCCCAAGTCCACCTGGTGCCCCAGTTGCGGCCCTATTTGGACAGGGAGTTGCTACTCACAGTCACTCAAAGTTTGATTACTGCAATGCTCCCTACATGGGGCTACCTCTGAAGAGTGCTTGGAGACTGCAGGTAGTGCAGAATGCAGGTGCGCGAGTGGCCATGGGCCTTCCTAGATATGCCCATGTTTCTATAGCACTCTGTGAGCTTCACTGGCTGCCGATTAGTCTCCAAACACAATTAAAAGTATTGGTTATGACCTATAAAGCCCTACAAGGCACCGGACCAGATTACCTATGAGACCGTCTTCTGCCTCACGTATCTCAGTGACCGGTCATGTCCTACAGAGTTGGCCTCCTCCAGGCCCCATCAGCCAGACTATACCAGCTGGCAGGGCCTAGGGGAAGAGTCTTCTCTGTAGTGGTCCCCTCTGGAACGTACTCCCTCTAGAGCTTCGCACTGCGCCCATTCTCCCCACCTTCTGTAAGGTTCTGAAAACCCACCTTTGCCAACAAGCTTGGGGGTCATTGAGTTGTTAATATCTAGCCCCAGCCAATAGAAACATAGAAACATAGAAGACTGACAGTAGAAAAAGACCTCATGGTCCATCTAGTCTGCCCTTATACTATTTCCTGTATTTTATCTTAGGATGGATATATGTTTATCCCAGGCATGTTTAAATTCAGTTACTGTGGATTTACCAACCACGTCTGCTGGAAGTTTGTTCCAAGCATCTACTACTCTTTCAGTGAAATAATATTTTCTCACGTTGCTTTTGATCTTTCCCCCAACTAACATCAGAATATATGGATGGTTGTGATTGACTAAATTTTAAATATTGGGGTTTTAAGATAGTATTTTAAATGTAGATTTTATTGTAGATTTCTAACATGTTTTTGCATAAATTTGCTGTAAGCCGCCCTGAGTGTCAGGAGAAGGATGGCATAGAAATGAAATGAAATGAAATAAACAAACAAACAAATAATAAATTTGCTTAGTTTTTTTCCCTTACCTCTGGCACAGCATTCTGAAATCCTCCTTTGGGCAATGCAGACACTTTTTGTGGATACACTACTTCATAATCATTAACATGCCCGGATTCCAAGATTATAGAGCTCCCTTCATAAGGTGAGGGTGGGAGGGAGAGAGAGAGAGAAGAAGAAAGATTTTCAGCTGTTTTTCGGATATCATGAAGAATGGAATATTTTTCTAGTGGAACATAGCATAGATTTTCTCTGGGGATGCAATTTGCTGAATGGTGTTTGAGAGCTGGTAGACTACTGTATCTAGAGACATTGCTTGGGCAAGTGGAAAAGAAAGATTTTGGAGCCTGAATAATCAGAAAAATAAATAAATAAATCTTAATGAATGTGCGAGTTTGTTCTTTAAGTGATAAAGGTAATCGGAGAATCTGTAAATAGTCTGATTCACATCATTCAGGAAAACATTCTACATTTTGATTTAGCATATTAATTAGTTAAATAGCTAGGCAAACATAGCTTTGTTACTAAGATGGGAAGGGTTCAACTCCATATACTAGCAAATAAGGTTATTATTCCTCTCTGGATATCACAGAAAATAGTAGCAATTTCCTTCCATCTCTCTTTCTTCTTTGCTATATTTTATTCACACATGGGCAGTTAGGGCAACCTTCTTCTGGTCGGCAATTCTCCCAGGAGCAAAGTAGCCTTGAACCTGTGAACTCAAACTATCCACGCCAGTCTCAGCCTCCACATGTTGGAATACAGGCTTACGCCACCAAGCCTGTCCTTCATAAATTATTATTCTAATTTTGAAAATTTCCATGATTTGTAATGATATGTGGGAATGACTTGGGAGACCGGAGGAAGAGTTTTATGTAGAGTAAAAGGAAAGGAGGGAAGAAACAATTAAAGATACAGTAATTTAAAATCTTGCATTGAGAAAATTTAGTATCATATTACCTTCAGTGCAATTTGAATACTCCCTCCAACAACAATAGCACCAGGGTTTTTTGGGCTGAATATTATGTGATCTTAATTACAGAATGTCTAATTGACAATTGGCGGCCCCGGCCCTCTGGAACCAACTCCCCCCAGAGATTAGAATAGCCCCCACCCTCCTTGCCTTTCGTAAGCTCCTCAAAACCCACCTCTGCCGTCAGGCATGGGGGAACTAAGATACTCTTTCCCCCTAGGCTTCTACAATTTATGCATGGTATGTTTGTATGTATGATAAGGTTTTATAATAAGGGTTTTTAGCTGTTTTAGTATTGGATTTTTACATTCTGTTTTTATCACTCTTGTTAGCCGCCCCGAGTCCATGGAGAGGGGCGGCATTCAAATCAAATCAAATCAAATCAAATCGGAAGAAAATAAAGGCTGAAAATATTTTCTTTTTCTTTAACATTTGTGCTTCCTGGAATTTTCTTGCCACAAACTCTGCCTCTCTGTCCTTTTCAGTTTTCTAATCCTGTTTTCCCCCTTACGTTATTGGAAATCCTTCTCTCCATGATGGTTAAGCCAAAAGCTATCTATGTAACTTTAGAACAAATGTGATCTTTGAGAGCAAGCACTCTTTTGCTAAATCTGTAGAAAGTGAAGTGTAACAAATTTTGGTTAAGCATCAAAAGAAACCCCATAGAAATTTGTTGGGTGACATAGACGTTTAGCAGTAAGAATCTGAATAAGGAAACCCAAAAGAACATCTTACCTTGATATGGAAAAACTGCTAAGCATATAGTTATGAAGAGAGCTTGGATCATTTTGGAGCCTAGATTGGATTGGTGGACAGGTAATCTCTATTGGCTTCCAAGCCACCTGAGGTCTTCACCTTCAGCTCCTTCATGCCTTATATGCAAAGGTGTTTACTAAAGGATTTGCCAAAATTCTAACTTGTAACAATATTACTGGAGGATAGTTTTCCAACTTAATGCTTGTCACTCCAACAATGACATCTGGAAAGCTTCTTTGATGACACTCCTCAAAGCAAAAGCCAAAAGTAGAGGATTAAAAGCTCACAGCATTGCTTTCCTTGGCTCACATGTTAATACAACTAAATTTGGGGTTTCTTGGACATGGGGTCTTAAATGCCAAGACTTGGTTTTTAAAGTATCTTGTGAATAAGAGGCACTTTTTGAGCAATCTAGCATCCTTTCAATATTGATAATTGCTAATCAGAAAGCGCAATGACCTAACTTGTAGTCTTTGAAAAATGATCTTATTGTGCAAAACACTGAATCCAAGTCAATGCATTTACCTGCATAAAAGTGGCCTCAAGCCACATATTTTACTGAATTAATCTTTATTTGAAGGGAGGATAAATGATAAACCAGTGTTACAATAATATATATCCTATTGACTTAACAAGAGGTTCACCTCCTAATATAATTGACATAGACAAGAACTGTTAAAACAGTAAAGAGGGCTAAAGAGTTCTTGTAGTTGTTTTTAAGTATATATGTACAGCATATGTTTTTCTCCTTTTTTCTGTATGTTATATGTGATTAATTTTTAAAATTATTCAGTAAAAATATATTTTTAAAGTAATGAGTCAATCAATGAGCTTTTTTGAAGTGAGAACTTGGTTCTGTTTTTGAATGATCAAAGAGTGAAGAAATTATAGAATGCAGAATCTCAGGATTGAGGTCATTCCTCGTAGCTGCTAGTCAACTGAACAACCTCACTCTTCCCATTAATCTGCATCTCTCTATATCTCTATATTTTGCTTCTGAAGAAGAGATCATCACTCACATATCAGTAGACAAGGAAACCTCTCAATCATCGCATTCTTTTTCCCTGTGATTATTTTATTCTTTTCCATATAATTTAGATTAATTCTGTCTAAATTATTATTGTCTGATCTCTGTTTTTCTTTCACTGAATGTGGCTACATTTGCTTTATTTCTTATAAAATATACTGTATTTTGACTGAACATTAATTTAAAATAGTTGTATCAAAGTTTTACTTGATAGAACTATTAGACAGAATTAATCTAAATTATATGGAACTAGAATTTGTCTTTTTCCTTTTTATGAATTGGTCAATGACTATAAGAAAGTTTCCTGATTGATTGATAATTAACCACTTCATAACCCAATCAAAACATGTGAAAAATAAGTTTCTAACACTGATTTCTAACACACATATGAATTTGTTTTCAATTTCCTTTTTAATTAATGTTTATTTTATTTTCTCCATCTCTTCTTCCACATTCTGGGTTCAATTGGTAAAATCACCATTTATTCTTTCTTGTTACCTCCATTATGAAAATAAATTTTATATAGCAACTTTTGCTTAGAAATAGTTTAGTCTTTGGAGAGGGACGGCATACAAATCTAATAAATTCAATACAAAATAAATTCTACCTGCATTTTATTCCAAAATCAATCAATCAACGAAGAAACGAAGAAACGAAGAAACGAAGAAACGAAGAAACGAAGAAACGAAGAAACGAAGAAACGAAGAAACGAAGAAACAAACAAACAAACAAACAAACAAACAAACAAACAAACAAACAAACAAACAAACAAACAAACCAAACATTCAAGTGAGTGAATATATATACAGGCATATGTATTATATCCATAAGGATTTTTCTTTGAGAAACTTTTGCCTTTTCTTTACTAATAGCCTCTTAGACTTCCTTATATTGCTAGTCAATTGGGCATCTACCAGTAGCCCTAAGCAGTATAGCCAGTACATCTAGATTTTAACTTTTTCAGCCTCTGGAAGTCTTAGGGTTATCATCCCTTCTACAAAATCCATAAGGATTTATGACCAAATTGGCAGTTTTAAGAAAACCTGGGTGCATCTTAGACACCAAATTTAGCCCCACCCAGCGACCCCCACCCTTTCGCATCTGCCTCCCAGCAATTTACCTCCTTGCAGCAAACAGGGAAGAGACTGTTACTTATGGCAAATCATTATCAGCTCCCCAAATTTCAGCTGGTTTGCCACCTGCTAAACTGAAACTATCTACAAATAGGCAAATTGGGAGGGACAGGCAGGGACAACAACTTTGAAGCTCAAAGTCACCCAACTTGCTTTCATGCTTAAGATAGGCTCACAGTCTCCTGGTTTCTATTTTATTATTTATTTATTTATTTATTTATTTATTTATTATTTAGATTTGTATGCCGCCCCTCTCCGAAGACTCGGGGCGGCTCACAACAGAATAGAACAAATCATAAATAATCAGAAAACTTTAAAATTTATACAAGCTTTAAAAGAACCCCATAAACTAACAGATGCACACACAAACATACCATGCATAAATTAAACATGCCCGGGGGAGGTGTTTCAGTTCCCCCATGCCTGACGGCAGAGGTGGGTTTTAAGGAGTTTACGGAAGGCAGGGAGAGTAGGGGCAGTTCTAATCTCTGGGGGGAGTTGGTTCCAGAGAGTCGGTGCCACCACAGAGAAGGCTCTTCCCCTGGGGCCCGCCAACCGACATTGTTTAGTTGACGGGACCCGGAGAAGGCCCACTCTGTGGGACCTAATTGGTCGCTGGGATTCGTGCGGCAGTAGGCGGTCTCGGAGATATTCTGGTCCAGTGCCATGAAGGGCTTTACAGGTCATAACCAACACTTTGAATTGTGACCGGAAATTGATCGGCAGCCAATGCAGACTGCGGAGTGATGGTGAAACATGGGCATACCTGGGTAAGCCCATGACTGCTCTCGCAGCTGCATTCTGCACGATCTGAAGTTTCCAAACACTTTTCAAAGGTAGCCCCATGTAGAGAGCATTACAGTAGTCGAACCTCGAGGTGATGAGGGCATGAGTGACTGTGAGCAATGAGTCCCGGTCCAGATAGGGCCGCAACTGGTGCACCAGGCGAACCTGGGCAAACGCCCCCCTCGCCACAGCTGAGAGATGGTTTTCTAATGTGAGCTGTGGATCGAGGAGGACGCCCAAGTTGCGGACCCTCTCTGAGGGGGTCAATAATTTCCCCCCCCCCCAGGGTGATGGACGGACAGATGGGATTGTCCTTGGGAGGCAGAACCCACAGCCACTCCGTCTTATCCGGGTTGAGTTTGAGTCTGTTGACACCCATCCAGGCCCCAACAGCCTCCAGGCACCGGCACATCACTTCCACCGCTTCGTTGACTGGGCATGGGGTGGAGATGTAAAGCTGGGTATCATCGGCATATTGATGATACCTCACCCCATGTCCTTGGATGATCTCACCCAGCGGTTTCATGTAGATGTTAAATAGCAAGGGGGAGAGGACCGACCCCTGAGGCACCCCACAAGGGAGAGACCTCGGAGCCGACCTCTGATCCCCCACTAACACTGACTGCGACCGGCCAGAGAGGTAGGAGGAGAACCACTGGAGCACAGTGCCTCCCACCCCCAGCCCCTCCAACCGGTGCAGAAGGATACCATGGTCGATGGTATCGAAAGCCGCTGAGAGATCGAGGAGCACCAGGACAGAGGATAAACCCCTGTCCCGGGCCCGCCAGAGATCATCCATCAACGCGACCAAAGCGGTTTCCGTGCTGTAACCGGGCCTGAAACCCGACTGCTGGGGACCTAGATAATCAGCTTCTTCCAAGGACCTCTGGAGCTGGAGTGCCACCACCTTCTCGACAACCTTCCCCATAAAGGGAAGGTTGGAGACTGGACGATAGTTGTTAAGTACGGCTGGGTCCAGGGAGGGCTTCTTGAGGAGGGGGCGCACAAGCGCTTCTTTATAGAGTGATGGAAAAACTCCCCTCCCCAAGGAAGCGTTGGTAATCTCCTGGGCCCAGCTCCGTGTCACCTCCCTGCTGGCCGAGACCAACCAGGAGGGACACGGATCCAGTAAGCAGGTGGCGGAACTCACAGCTCCAATGGCCTTGTCCACTTCATCAGGTGTCACCAGATCAAACTCTTCCCAGACAGGTGGACAAGTACGGGCCCCAGTCACCTCGACTGACTCGTTGTCAGTCGACACTGTTTTACAATTGGAGTCGAGGTCGGCCCGGATCTGAGCGACTTTATCAGCGAAAAACGTGTTAAACTCCTCGGCACTACTCTGCAAGGGCTCCCCAACTCCCCCCTGGTTAAGAAGGGAGCGGGTCACCCTAAACAGAGCGGCCGGGCGGGATTCCGCTGATGCAATCAAGGCGGCATGGTACGCGCATCTTGCCGCCTTGAGCGCTACTTTGTAACTCTTAATAAAAGCTCTTACAAGTGTTCGATCAGATTCAGACCTACTCTTCCTCCATCGCTTCTCTAGACGTCTCTTTTGGCGTTTCAACTCCCGGAGCTCCTCGTTGAACCATGGGGCTCTACGGGGTCTAGCGCCACGGAGAGGTCGCAAAGGCGCAATCCAGTCAAGAGCCTCCGCAGCAGCCGTATTCCAGGCCTCCGCAAGAGACTCCGCCGAACTGTGGACAAGTGCCTCTGGTATAACCCCAAGTGCCATCTGAAAGCCCTCTGGGTCCATCAGGCGTCTGGGGCGGAACATCTTCTATACCAGCACCCTAGCCACTACACCAAACTGACTCTTTATGATTCTGTAGAAAGTTAGCACATAGCCCTCTCTTAGAAGAATGAAATAATTTGAGAAATATTTAATTCAATTCAATTCAATTTATTAGATTTGTATGCCGCCCCTCTCCGAAGACTCGGGGTGGCTCACAACAACAATAAAAACAGTATACCAATGGAACAAATCTAATAATAAAATTACATTAAAAACCCCAACAATTTAAAAACCATACAACACATACCTACCAAACATAAAATATAAGAAAGCCTGGGGGAGATGTCTTAATTCCCCCATGCCTGGCGATATAGGTGGGTCTTGAGTAACTTGTGAAAGACAAGAAGGGTGGGAACCGTTCTAATCTCCCAGGGGAGTTGATTCCAGAGGGCCGGGGCCACCACAGAGAAGGCTCTTCCCCTGGGGCCTGCCAAACGACATTGTTTGGTTGACAGGACCTGGAGAAGGCCAACTCTGTGGGACCTTATCGGCCGCTGGGATTCATGCGGTAGAAGGTGGTTCCAGAGGTATTCTGGTCCAATGCCATGAAGGGCTTTAAAGGTCATTACCAACATTAAAAAGGCAGAATGTTATATTTCCCCTAAAGGAGAAATAGAAATTTTAAAGGAAATACAAACTCAGACCACAGTTCTCTTCCCCAAAGCAGATATTAAGCTGGGGTCAGTTTTTAGAAATGCAGATTTGGTCATCTATTCAAGACAGGATATTTTGAACAATGGTAGAATTAGGTTGAATGGTAGAATCAGCCCTCACTCAAGATACAAACCAGAAAAGTCATTAACACACAAGAGGAATCAACACTCTTTCAGGACACAATTATTACATCATTTCAGAGAGTCCAGTATTCAATCAAACTTAATTTAAACAACCTAAAAAGTTATCTATGACCTTTATACAGTCTCCTGGGAACCTGACAATCAAAAGAATACATTTCTTGCACAGGAATAGAAAGCTCAAGGGCATGGCCCAAGAGACGGTATAAATACCTCTCTCTTTCAGCTCCATGTGTACAGCTGTCCAGGACTTAACCCCCATGTGGTCCTGTCAATCAATAGAAACATAGAAACATAGAAGTCTGATGGCAGAAAAAGACCTCATGGTCCATCTAGTCTGTCCTTATACTATTTCCTGTATTTTATCTTAGGATGGATATATGTTTATCCCAGGCATGTTTAAATTCAGTTACTGTGGATTTATCCACCACGTCTGCTGGAAGTTTGTTCCAAGGATCAGTAAAATAATATTTTCTCATGTTGCTTTTGATCTTTCCCCCAACTAACTTCAGATTGTGTCCCCTTGTTCTTGTGTTCACTTTCCTGTTAAAAACACTTCCCTCCTGAACCTTAGTTAACCCTTTGACATATTTAAATGTTTCGATCATGTCCCCCCCCTTTTCCTTCTGTCCTCCAGACTATACAGATTGAGTTCACTAAGTCTTTCCTGATACGTTTTATGCTTAAGACCTTCCACCATTCTTGTACCCCGTCTTTGGACCCGTTCAATTTTGTCAATAAACCATCTTTCCAATCAGCCTCCATGTTTCCACTGTCTTTCTCCCCACTTGGAACTGAACCAGATGGATATTTCTTTGAATAATTCTATTTTGTTTTCATTTTGCTAATGAATTTCGAGGGGTGAAATCCAGCAAGTTCTGACAGGTTCTGGAGAACCAGAAGTGGAAATTTTGAGTAATTCAGAGAATTGGCAAATATCACTTCTGGTTGGCCCCAGAGTGGGGTGGGAATAGAGATTTTGCAATATCCTTCCAATGCTATGCCCACCCAGCCCCACCACACTCACAGAACTGGTAGTAGAAAAATTAGGATTTCGCCACTGTGAATCTCTTTCCCAGTTCTAACCACCACAAACAAGGTTCATTAATTTTCATGAGCTTTGACTGCAGCTATGGGTATCTGCAGGAAGGGTGAGTAAAATAGTATAAAGATGGTGGTCACAAAGCCATGTCTCTTTTATATTGGCAGGTGATATATGTGCATTTTTGATTGCCACTAGTTCTAATGTTGCATAAGCCACAGTATGATCCTTTACAATTTTGGAATATAAAATCAAAACAAACAGAAAAGAAAAAAAAAGAAAGAAAGAAAGAAAGAAAGAAAGAAAGAAAGAAAGAAAGAAAGAAAGAAAGAGATCAGGGAAGAAAATGGTTCCTTTCTACATTCTCCTTGGCATTAATCCCCCTTTAATCTCCTTTAATCTCATTTTCTCTGTTTCTTTCAATCAAATGCTGGCAAGAGACAAGGCAAAACAACTATGAAATAATTATTATGCTTAACCTTTTGGCAGTCTATTATTATTATTGTTGTTGTTGTTGTTGTTGTTGTTATGGCTATTCTTTAGGATGCAGCCTTTGCAACTGTGAACTGTGGTGGTCACAAAGCCATGTCTCTTTTATATTGGCAGGTGATATATGTGCATTTTTGACTGCCGCTAATTCTAATGTTGCATAAGCCACAGTATGATCCTTAACAGTTTTGGAATATAAAATCAAAACAAACAGAAAAGAAAGAAAGAAAGAAAGAAAGAAAGAAAGAAAGAAAGAAAGAAAGAAAGAAAGAAAGAGATCAGGGAAGAAAATGGTTCCTTTCTACATTCACCTTGGCATTAATCCCCTTTTAATCTCCTCTAATCTCATTTTCTCTCTTTCTTTCAATCAAATGCTGGCAAGAGACAAGGCAAAACAACTATGAAATAATTATTATGCTTAACCTTTTGGCAGTCTATTATTATTATTATTATTATTATTATTATTATTATTATTATTCAATTCAATTCAATTCAATTCAATTTTCAATTTATTAGATTTGTATGCCGCCCCTCTCCGAAGACTCGGGGCGGCTCACAACAACAATAAAAACAGTATAACAATTATTATTATTATTATTATTATTATTATTATTATTATTATTGTTGTTGTTGTTGTTGTTGTTGTTGTTATGGTTATTCTTTAGGATGCAGCCTTTGCAACTGTGAACTATTGTATTAGAATGCTGATATCACTGCTGATAAGCAGTTATTGGTTATGAATACTGTCCTTTTTTTCTTGCAGGCATTTTATTACCAAACTAAATAATGCCATCAGTATTTGAAGGGGATGGGATTTGCTCTCTATTTATATACATATGGCTTTTCCTATTGGTTTATCTTCTTTATAATCCCTTTTACTAAATTAGGTTGTTTTTAAGTTAGCTTTTTGTCTGATGTAGAAGAAGTAACCAAATGAGTTACTCTTGCTGACTGATCTAGTCAAAGGTCATTCCCACATACAATTACTGTTGAAAGCCCAATATCAAATCCATGTGCTCTGTTTGGAAACATCTACCATTAATATCAACTTGTCTCATTTAGAATTTTCAAGACCAAAGTTAGTACCATCTAATAAAAACTAGAAATGCCATCATCCCTTCCTGTCTCTTGGAACCTGTCCTGGGTGTGTCACCAGAACAAAGTGTGTAAAAGATTTGGCACCAGTAATGCAAAGTTTATTTTGTCAATGTCTTTACATTGGCAAAATGTAAGCACACATAACACGTGAGCTTCATTTAACTGTATTGCTCCCAAAATCTTCTGGCCAAATATGATACAAAAAACTATCAAACATTGATACCAATGCATTAAAATGTGTCTGACTCTAGGGGGCGGTGTTCACCTCTGATTGACAGCTGAAGAATTTCAGTGGGCTTGGGGCCAGCATGACTATATGCAGATAGAATACAAATAAATAGCATGTCTTTAAGGATGCAGTTGATTTTCATGCACAGTAGATGTCAGGGTTGCTACACATACAAAGATCTTTAAAAAAATATTATGTTTTAAAAATCTGTTTCAAACTGATTTAATGGAGCGTTACATGTCGGCAGGATAACAAACGTTTTAAGAAATCACAAAGGAATTCCAAACAATTTAGTTAATATTCAGCTACTTGTAACCCATTTTATTTTATGCACAAATACTCATTGTCAGTATACATGAAGTGTTCACTATCTCATATATACAGTGTTACAATAAACTTACTTATTTCCTTTTATAGACAGAAAGCTGAAGCCACTATTACGCAACTTTGAAAAGACCACTTGGTCAATCAATAGTTGTAGCAGACTCTAAATACAGATTGCTTCCTCTATGTCTTCCTTTGCTGACTTCAACACCATCATGGATACATTCCTATGCTAGAATGCAGTGAGGAAATGGTTTCCCAGAAGGGATGAAGTGGAATTGAGGGGAGTAAGAGGCAACTTTGCCTGGATACCATGTGTGAGAGAAAGACGATGAAGACCGCTCCCTCACTCAATTGTTCACAGATAATATTGCAGATAGTTGAGATATGTAGATAAAACATTTCTTTCTTTTTATTTATTTATTTAGTCCAATACATAATACACATTGAAGAGAATAGATATGTAGTAATATAAATAAAGAAAAGAATAGAAGAAAGGATATAAAAGTATAGGTGAAAATATTTGAAAGGAAGAAAAGATGACAATTGGACAGGGGACGGAAGGCACACTGGTGCACTTATGCACGCCCCTTACTGACCTCTAAGGAACTTTCTCTGTGGCGGCCCTGACCCTCTGGAACCAACTTCCCCCAGAGATCAGAGTTGCCCCCACCCTCCTTGCCTTTCGTAAGCTCCTTAAAACCCACCTCTGTCATCAGGCATAGGGGAATTGAGACTTTCCCTTCCCCCTAGGCTTATAAAATTTATGCATGGTATGTCTGTATGTATGATTGGTTTCTTAAATTAGGGTTTTTTAATTTAACATAAACTTAAATATTAGATTAGTTTATATTGTCTTATTATTGTTGTTAGCCGCCCCGAGTCTACGGAGAGGGGTGGCATACAAATCTAATAAATAAATAAATAGATAGATAGATAGATAGATAGATAGATAGATAGATAGATAGACAGACAGACAGACAGACAGACAGACAGACAGACAGACAGACAGACAGACAGACCGACAGATAGATAAATAAATAAAAAACAAACCTAGAGAGGTCAATCGTGGATAGTCTAAGGGAGAAATGTTGGGGTTTAGGGGTTGACACTACTGAGTCAAGTAATGAGTTCCACGCTTCGACAACTTGGTTGCTGAAGTCATATTTTTTATAGTCAAGTTTGGAGTGGTTAATATTAAGTTTGAATCTGTTGCGTGCTCTTGTGTTGAAGTAGTCATTGACACGTAGAACGTTGCAGCATACCTGAATATGTTTTCACTACCCACAAAGTTATGGTGGAAGCTTGTTACACGCTTATGGGAATTCACGTTCTGACAAAACTACTGAAAATTAGGGGAGATTTGCTGCTAGAGAGAAGGTAGCTACTGTCCTTCAGATAGCAGGCTTTGAATGCCGTTTGGAATTATATTTATCTAACATTCTCACCTAGTCTGGAGAACTATCATTTAGATTTTTCCACTGTAGGTTATTCATCTATCTTGCTTAATTTCTGGACTTCATTCTGGAAACTTTGCAATCAGACAAACTGTGTGGTACCCAGTTTAAGACAATGAATTGTTGTGGTTGGCTCTGGCCCAGCTCCTGCCCCAGGGAATGTGGAGGTGGATGCAGGGGAAACTTCAACATGTGACAGGCCTGTGTTTTTGCCGGCAGAGTTTAGTTTCTTCGGACGAAGAAGAAGGTGGGAGTGACTCGGCAGAGGGGGGTTTGGCACACAGCCAAGGCAGTCAATCTCCCTTATCTTCCATTGATTTGGATGAAGACGTTTTGGATCCATGCAAGCGCAGAATTATGTGTAGAAGAGACCAAATTTAGAATGATAATATTTTATTGATAGAAGCAGCTACATCTTGGAAAGCCAGCATAAAATTTGGAGAGAAGGAGCATTGCCTTTGAAATACCCCAGCTCAAAAAGCAGAAATTATTACATTAAATGTGCATTGAAATTAGCAAATGGTAAAATTGCCCCCCCTTTTCCCCTTGAGAGTAAATAAGCCTTCGGTATTGTACATGACAATGTAGCTTTATGGAAGGGAAAAGGTTTGATTATAACAAAAGATAATTGGATTAAATATGGAGAAGAAATGTTGCAAATTTTAGATGCCATTCGGAAGCTAAGAGAGATTTAATAGTAGGATAAAGAAAGATGGCTCTCTTTATGGGAAGCCTTCTGGAAGGAGAATCTCCAAAATGAAAAAAATGAGAGGAGCCAGTGGTTGATCAATAGGCTGTTTTCACGTCAACACATTCCCTGTTGCTGCAAACCTGAAAGTCAAAGTAAGAGATTATCAATAGAGTAAGACAGCACCTTCCTACACAACCAAACTCTTTCATACCTTAGAACTAATCTGTACTTCTTTCAGGTTCTACATAGTATAAAAAAACAGGAAGAAGTAATTCTTGATCCTTTTAGATAAGCTTTTGGGATTGCTTCAGCACTTCTAAGTGGCTTCATTGAATTTGTGTCCTTTAAATCACAACCAATTCTACCCCTGGTTTTCTCTCTTCTCTCTTTCACCTTCCCTATGGAGATACCTACAATTTAAGAGAAAGGACTGTCTCTTGACAGTGCTGTAAGGGAGAACCACAAGGCTCTGAGAAGGCCAGGCATTTTGTTCTTAGAAGAACGAAACATTGCTAGACAGTCACTTCATATGTTGTGGTTATTGTTTGAAGGAAAAACAAAATAATAAGAAAACCAAAAGAAAGCTAGAGGGATACTTTTTCTTCTCTGTAGATTCACTGTAGCGACAAAAATCTAAACCAGCTTTCAGCAAGATCCATTGTGACATTTTTAGCGATCAATCTTTGGAATCAGAACATACAGATTTAGAGGTAATCTTCTACTAACCTTTCCATCTCCACATTTTGTTCCAGGTTCAACCATTCCATCATCTGGGGTGTTTGGAAGATATCTCATTTGGCACAACTTCTTGTTTTCCTCTGTGCAGTATAACCTGCCACACTTTATATCTCTGAAAAGGGAACAACGAATACATTCTAATTAAACAGAGTAGAGTAATGAGAGGATTTCCCTTTGCTTATCTCTTGGGTAACCCACAATATAATAACAAGTTAGAAATTACTAAAAACAATTATAATTAGAACAGAAGTTAAAAATTAAAAAAACCAAGATGATGGGCAACTCGGTGGTGAGAATTTAGAGATTTTTCCAGATCTCCAGCCTAACATTCTCATAATCTCTGATCATTGGATGGCAGGGGATGATGGAAGTTGAAATCCAAAGACTGGGGGTACTGCAATAAACTTTGGAGAGGGAAATTTCACTGAAAAATAGCTATTATTTCATTTCATATGACATAGGGGAAGGTTTGGTAGGGAAGGTTTCCCTATTTGCCAATGACTCTAAAGTGTGCAATAGGGTTGATATTCTTGGAGGGGTCTGTAATATGGTAAATGATTTAGCTTTACTAGATAAATGGTCAAAGCAATGGAAACTGCAGTTTAATATTTCCAAATGTAAAATAATGCACTTGGGGAAAAGGAATCCTCAATCTGAGTATTGCATTGGCAGTTCTGTGTTAGCAAAAACTTCAGAAGAGAAGGATTTAGGGGTAGTGATTTCTGACAGTCTCAAAATGGGTGAGCAGTGTGGTCGGGCAGTAGGAAAAGCAAGTAGGATGCTTGGCTGCATAGCTAGAGGTATAACAAGCAGGAAGGGGGAGATTGTGATCCCCTAATATAGAACGCTGGTGAGACCACATTTGGAATACTGTGTTTAGTTCTGGAGACCTCACCTACAAAAAGATATTGACAAAATTGAACGGGTCCAAAGACAGGCTACAAGAATGGTGGAAGGTCTTAAGCATAAAACGTATCAGGAAAGACTTCATGAACTCAACCTGTATAGTCTGGGGGACAGAAGGAAAAGGGGGGACATGATCGAAACATTTAAATATGTTAAAGGGTTAAATAAGGTTCAGGAGGGAAATCTTTTTAATAGGAAAGTGAACACAAGAACAAGGGGACACAATCTGAAGTTAGTTGGGGGAAAGATCAAAAGCAACATGAGAAAATATTATTTTACTGAAAGAGTAGTAGATGCTTGGAACAAACTTCCAGCAGACGTGGTTGGTAAATCCACAGTAACTGAATTTAAACATGCCTAGGATAAACATATATCCATTGTAAGATAAAATACAGGAAATAGTATAAGGGCAGACTAGATGGACCATGAGGTCTTTTTCTGCCGTCAGTCTTCTATGTTTCTATGTTTTTATTTCAAGCTAGTAAAAAAAATGAGAGTAAAGAGGAATAAAGATTGAAACAGGGATGTAGAAAATAAGAAATTATCTTGTTTCAATAAGAAACAATGGCCCAGGGCTCTATGAGTTTGTGTAAGAACCAAAAGCAGAATCTGGATTTATGCATATCACTAAAAGATAATGTGGCTTATTGTTTAGTTTGGGTTCAACATGTGGTACAAATTTAGCCATTGTGGTTTCTAAATCATGATTTCTGGATAAATGCAATTCATAAACTCGCGAACCAGGGTTTATTCAGTAATATGCAGGGTAAACTCGCTGGGTGATGTCAGCCCAAAGGGAAATGCTGATTATAGTATGACCACAAATGCATGAAGAATTTTCAATTTCTAAACAAGGCTATTGATAAGTGAGCTGCACCCAATTTTATCTTTTTTTTGACGTGGTTAAGTGAATCACTACAATTGCTAAATAAATCACATGGTTGTTAAGTAAATCTGACTTCCCTCATTGTCTTTGTTTTATTGGAAGCTGGCTGGAAAGTTGCAAATGATTATCATGTGTTCTGGAGACACTGCAGCTTTCATAAATATATATATGTGTGTGTGTGTGTGTGTGTGTGTGTGTGTGTTTGTTTGTTTGTTTGTTTATTATTTAGATTTGTATGCCGCCCCTCTCTGCAGACTCAGGGCGGCTCACAACAAAGTGAAACAATTTACAACAAATCTAAATTACAGTTTAAAAATATTTTAAAAAACCAATTTTCTAAACAAACATACATACAGACATACCATTCATAAATTGTATATGCCCGGGGGAGATGTCTCAGTTCCCCCATGCCTGACGATAAAGGTGGGTCTTAAGGAGCTTACGAAAGGCAAGGAGAGTAGGGGCAGTTCTAATCTCCGGGGGGAGTTGGTTCCAGAGGGTCAGGGCCGCCACAGAGAAGGCTCTTCCCCTAGGGCCCGCCAACCGACATTGTTTAGTTGACGGGACCCGGAGAACGCCCACTCTGTGGGACCTAATCGGTCGCTGGGATTCGTGCGGCAGCAGACGATCTCGGAGATATTCTGGTCCAGTGCCATGAAGGGCTTTAAAGGTCATAACCAACACTTTGAATTGTGACTGGAAATTGATCGGCAACCAATGCAGACTGCGGAGTGTTGGTGAAACATAGGCATACCTAGGTAAGCCCATGACTGCTCTCGCAGCTGCATTCTGCATGATCTGGAGTTTCCAAACACTTTTCAAAGGTAGCCCCATGTAGAGAGCATTACAGTAGTCGAACCTCGAGGTGATGAGGGCATGAGTGACTGTGAGCAGTGAGTCCCGGTCCAGATAGGGCCGCAACTGGTGCACCAGGCGAACCTGGGCAAACGCCCCCCTCGCCACAGCTGAAAGATGGTTCTCTAATGTGAGCTGTAGATCGAGGAGAACACCCAAGTTGCGGACCCTCTCCGAGGGGGTCAATAATTTCCCCCCCAGGGTAATGGAAGGACAGATGGAATTGTCCTTGGGAGGCAAAACCCACAGCCACTCCGTCTTATCCGGGTTGAGTTTGAGTCTGTTGACACCCATCCAGGCCCCAACAGCCTCCAGACACCGGCACATCACTTCCACTGCTTCGTTGACTGGACATGGGGTGGAGATGTAAAGCTGGGTATCATCAGCGTACTGATGATACCTCACCCCATGCCCTTGAATGATCTCACCCAGCGGTTTCATGTAGATATTAAATAGCAGGGGGGAGAGGACCGACTCCTGAGGCACCCCACAAGGGAGAGACCTCGGGGTCGACATCTGGCCCCCCACTAACACCGACTGTGACCGACCAGAGAGGTAGGAGGAGAACCGCTGGAGAACAGTGCCTCCCAGCCCCAACCCCTCCAGCCGGTGCAGAAGGATACCATGGTCGATGGTATCGAAAGCCACTGAGAGGTCAAGAAGCACCAGGACAGAGGATAAACTCCTGTCCCGGGCCTGCCAGAGATCATCCATCAACTCGACCAAAGCAGTTTCTGTGCTGTAACCAGCTGCTGGGAACCTAGCTGCTGGGAACCTAGATAATCGGCTTCTTCCAAGGACCGTTGGAGCTGGAGTGCCACCACCTTCTCAACAACCTTCCCCATAAAGGGAAGGTTGGAGACTGGACGGTAGTTATTGAGTACGGCTGGGTCCAGGGTGGGCTTCTTGAGGAGGGGGCGCACGAGCACCTCTTTATAGGATGATGGAAAGGATCCCCTCCACAAGGAAGCGTTGACAATCTCCTGGACCCAGCTCCGTGTCACATCCCTGCTGGCCGAAACCAGCCAGGAGGGACACGGATCCAGTAAACAGGTGGCGGAACTCACAGCTCCAATGGCCTTGTCCACTTCATCAGGTGTCACCAGATCAAACTCTTCCCAGACAGGTGGACAAGTACGGGCCCCAGTCACCTCGACGGACTCGTTGTCAGCCGACTCTGTTTTCCAATTGGAGTCGAGGTCCGCCCAGATCTGAGTGATTTTATCAGCAAAAAACGTGTTAAAATCCTCGGCACTACTCTGTAAGGGCTCCCCAACTCCCCCCTGGTTAAGAAGGGAGTGGGTCACCCTAAACAGAGCGGCCAGGCAGGATTCCGTTGATGCAATCAAGGCGGCATGATACACGCATCTTGTCGCCTTGAGCGCCACTTTGTAAGTCTTAATAAAAGCTCTTACAAGTGTTTGATCAGATTCAGACTTACTCCTCCTCCATCGCTTCTCTAGACGTCTCTTCTGGCATTTCAACTCCCGGAGCTCCTCGTTGAACCATGGACCTCTACGGGGTCTAGTGCCACGGAGAAGTCGCAAATGCGCAATCCGATCAAGAGCCTCTGCTACAGCCTTGTTCCAGGCTTCCGCAAGAGACTCCGCCGAACTGTGGACGAGTGCATCTGGAATAACCCCAAGCGCCGTCTGAAAGCCCTCTGGGTCCATCAGGCATCTGGGGCGGAACATCTTAATTGGTTCCGCCTCCCTGTGGGGAAGGATTGGAGCCGGGAAGTCAAGCCGTAGTAGAAAATGGTCTGACCACGACAAAGGCAATACTTCTAAGCCCCTTAGTCTCTGACCATTACTCAATTGCTCAGAGAGGAATACCATGTCGGGTGTGTATCCTCCCTCGTGAGTCGGACCCTGTATTACTTGAGTCAGGTCCATGGCTGTCATGGTGGCCATGAATTCCTGTGCCAGTCCAGAGGCTTCGCCAAGTGACGGCAGATTGAAGTCCCCCAAGACAATAAGTCTGGGGAACTCCACCGCCAACCCGGCTACCTCCTCGAGCAGCACAGGCAGGGCTTTTGACACGCAGCTGGGAGGCAGGTACGTGAGAAACAAGCCCACCTGAACCCCTAAGTCCAACTTCATCAAGAGAGACTCGCAACCCGCAATCTCTGGAGCAATGAGTCCACGTAGGCAAAGGCACTCCCTGGCTATAATAGCCACTCCTCCCCCACTTCCCTGGGGTCGAGGTTGATGCCATATCTGAAACCCAGCTGGGCAAATTTCAGAGAGAGGAACTCCTCCCTCTGGGCCCAGCCAGGTTGCCAAGCATCCAAATTTTGGTCACATGACTATAGGAATACTGCAACAGTTGTAAGTCACTTCTTAGAAGTCATTAAACAAATGGTTGTAAGTCAAGAACTATTTGTCCTTTCTGAACACAATCCTTTAAAACGCAGTTTCCCAAAATGGAAAACGAAGGAAAATTAGCCATTCAGAAATTGACTCACATTTCTACTGTGTTCGCCGGATGACAGATTCATATTCCCCCAGATTTGGACCCTAAAATATTTCTTATTATCCTTATATTATATCACCATCATAGAAGGAAATAATTTAGATTGCTTACTGTGGTTTACATGGACTCTTTACACCGTTTTCCCTTCTGCAGTAGCCAAAATCTGTACCGAATAGGTTAATTTGAAAACATCCATCTCGACCCACATTGTTACCTGCAAGAGAGAATAAGGAACCAAGATAAACATGAGTTTATAACATGCTAGCAGGATGAAGAACGACTCAGAGAATTACAGAAACTATAGTTAATATTTTTATTTATTTATTTATTTATTTTTTATTTTACAAATGTGACATACAAGACAAAGGGAAAAAAACCATACATAAAAACATACAACATTTGGGAAATGAAATTTTCCCCACTATTTTTTTTGGATATTTGATCAGAGAATTACACTTCTTTTGCATAATATTAATTTTTGAATTCTTTTATTTTACGTGTTGCTTTGCATAAATTTTTATTTATTTATTTATTTTAGCCAATCATAAAATTTTGCCCATGTTTTATAGTAATCTGATTCTTCTTTTCCCTCTAATCTTTTGGATAGCCTGTCCATCTCCACATAGTCTAGTATTTTTTTAATTATTATGTTTTCTTCCGGCATTTTATCTGTTTTCCACTGTTGGGCATATACTATTCTGGCAGCTGTTAGTATATGTATAACTAGGTATCTTACTTCTTTTTCTATTTTTTTATTAAAAATACCCAATACATATAATTTTGGGTTTTTTTTTATTTCTTCATTTGCTATTTCTTTTAACCAATTTGTTATTTTATTCCAAAACTTTTTTGCCTGTGTGCATGTCCACCATTGGTGGTAGAACGTGCCTCTTTCTTTTTTACACTTCCAACATATTGGAGAGGTTTTTGGGAACATTTTTGCAAGTCTTTCTGGCGATAGGTGCCACCTGTAGAACATTTTTAATTGGTTTTCCTTGAATGCGGTCGATCTTGTCATCTGCCAATTGTTAATCCATAATTTTTCCCATTTTTCTAGTTCAATTGTGTAGCCTAACTATAGTTAATATTTATGAGTCAAGAATCATATGGTACAACACTTAACGATTGTCATGGGGTCAAATAAGCAATGAAGAAACAATCAATATTAATAAAAATCTTAGGATACCAGCAACAAGTTACCATCATAAAGTCCTAATGGACAGCCACTTAAATATGCACCAGTAGTGTGCTGCAAATACTAAAAATCCAAAACAGGCTATACTAACAGAGGGATAAAATCAAAATTATGTGAAGTGTTAGTACCGTTAATGCTTTGGCAAGACCACACTTGGAATATTGCATCCCATTTTGTTGGCCATGATATAAAAAAGATGTTGAGATTATAGAAAGAATACAGAAAAAAAACAGCAAATGCCATTGTGGAATTGAAGGCTAAACCATATGAAGAACTTCCCTGACAGAACAATTAATCAGTGGAATACTTGGCCTTCAGAAGTTGTGGAAATGGGATATGGTTTCCTGCTTGGTTGGGGGTTGGGCTAGAAGACCTCCAAGGCTCCTTCAACTCAGTTATTTGGTTAATTCTGACTCTTTCATTAATGAACCTAAACCTGTATTTGGACCTTCTATATGCAAAGCCTCACTGCACCACTAATCTATGGCCAAAATAAATTACCCTGTGTAGTGAAAACTATCTTATATGAAAAAGGGAACTTGTTTTTAGTTTCCTTTTTCAACATAAAACCATGGTGACAATTTTGTGCATACAGTGGTACCGCATGATACGAACCCCTCGTCTTACGAACAACCCGAGATATGAACCCGGGGTTCAGAAAATTTTTGCCTCTTCTTACAAACTTTTTCCTTCTTACAAACCCGCCACTGCCGCCACCGCGAAGCCCCGCCGCTTGGCTGTCGCTTTTTGAAACAGCCGGGGGGCTTCTCAGCATCCTCCTGAACCCGAACGCCAAACCCGAACTTCCAGGTTCGGCATTCGGGAGGCCACCGAGAAGCCCCCCGGCTGTTTTAAAAGGTGACAGCTGGGTGGCGGGGCTTCTCAGCGGCCTCCTGAACCTGAACTTTTGCCAAACTTCCGGGTTCGGCGTCCGGGAGGCCGCTGAGAAGCCCCGTCGCCCGGCTGTCACCTTTTAAAACAGGTGGGGGGCTTCTCGGCGGCCTCCCGAAAGCCGAACCCAGAAGTTTGGGTTTGGCGTTCGGGTTCAGGAGGACGCTGAGAAGGCCCCCCCCCAGCTGTTTTAAAAGGTGACAGCCGGGCGGCGGCGTTTTTTTGTTGCATGGATTAATTGATTTTACGAACTTTTCATCTTACGAACCTCCCCCGGGAACCAATTAGGTTCGTAAGATGAGGTATTACTGTAGTCTGAAAGTCAGGAGTGATTAGTGACAAGAATCACATCCCCCAATATATGTTTCTTCAATGATTGTGCCAAATGTAAAGACAATTTCAGCCCTGGGGTTTGAATAATCTTAGCACACAGTCCCATGATCAATTTACATGATCTCCCATTGAGATTGGTTCAGGCCTTTGTCCAGTTTGGGAAGGTATCCACAACCCTCAAAATCATCTTTTCTCCAAAGTCTTTCCAGATTTCTTGTCTACAACTGCCATCACCTTGGACCATTGGATATGTTCTGGAGGAATAACTAAAGCTTTAAACCAAAAGATCTGGAAGACTGGGCTCTAAAGCCTCCAAAGAAAGAACTTTGTCTTGGAAAATTATTGCATGTTTACAAAACCCTCAGAAGTTGTAGGTGCTCCAACACCGGAGATTTTTTAAAGAAAAGATGGAAAATGGTATACAGTTTGTTATTTGAGGATAGTGTTGGACCAGAAGATGCCCAAGGCTCCTTTTTAATCTGTTATAGAACAGAAATGTAATAATTTAGTGTGAATACAAGAGAGAAAATCTTTGATTAATACAATGATTGCCTTAATTTTTTATGACACCATTATTCTGAAATACTAAGGTTGATTTACCTGGCCCAAAGATATCAATACATTGGCTTGCCAAGGTGGGACATTTCCCATTGTAGCAGTAACCCTCGTTGTTTTGGCATGGTTGTCCATCCCTCTGGAACTGATCCGTGGGACATTCACCAGATTGGCCAGTGCAGCTTTCAGCCAAGTCACAGTCATCCTTTACTCCCCGGCATTCGACTCCTGCTCCCTTAAACTGAGGGTGAGAATGAAAAATACTCCCAGCTATCATTCTTTAGCAGCAGAGAGTCAAAGAGTCAAACCATGATTCATAATGTTCCTCTTCACCAGTCATGAGGATTACTAAGCAAGGCATCCCTGCCACTTTGAAATTGTGCATAGTGCTTAGAAGTCCCAGCCTGTCTTATTTGCTATAAGAAAATGATTGTCATGAAAGGTTTGATTCCTGAAACACAAGTCTACATATCGGCTCACCATAAAGTGTAAATCGATTGGGCTGCCTCAAAAAAGCAGGCAAAAGTTAATTGCTGTTCTTCTCGTGATATATTTTTATTTACTAAAATGTGAAGAAGCATTCATAGAATTTTCTATTGTATTGTATTGTATTTGTATTTATTAGATTTGTATGCTGCCCCTCTCCGCAGATTCGCGGCGGCTCGCAACAGTGACAAAAACAATATATATTGACAAATCTAATAATTAAAATCCAAGATAACAATTACACATTTAAAAAATCTAACAACAAGGAACCCCAATATAAAAAACATACATACAGTCATATCATGCACTAGAACTACATAGGCAGGGGGAGATGTCTCAGTCCCCCCTCGCTTGACGACAGAGGTGGGTTTTAAGGAGTTTACGAAAGGCAAGGAGGGTGGGGGCAATTCTAATCTCCGGGGGGAGTTGGTTCCAGAGGGCCGGGGCCGCCACAGAGAAGGCTCTTCCCCTGGGTCCTGCCAAACGACATTGTTTGGTTGACGGTACCCGGAGAAGGCCCACTCTGTGGGACCTAACCGGTCGCTGGGATTCGTGCGGCAGAAGGTGGTCCCGGAGATAATCTGGTCCGGTGCCATGAAGGGCTTTATAGGTGATAGCCAACACTTTGAATTGTGACCGGAAACTGATCGGCAACCAATGCAGACTGCGGAGTGTTGGTGTGACATGGGCATTTTTGGGAAAGCCCATGATTGCTCTCGCAGCTGCATTCTGCATGATATGAAGTTTCTGAACAGTAGTTACAGTAGTCGAGCCTCAAGGTGATGAAGAATGTTGTGCTGAAAAATGACTTCTCTTGCTCTGAATATAGGC
The DNA here is from genome assembly GCF_031021105.1 of Erythrolamprus reginae. Classification (NCBI taxonomy): domain Eukaryota; kingdom Metazoa; phylum Chordata; class Lepidosauria; order Squamata; family Dipsadidae; genus Erythrolamprus; species Erythrolamprus reginae. Next base: position 7,818,903 of record NC_091961.1, on the reverse strand, counting down.
ATGAAATGAAAATATGGGGGAAAAATGTTTGGGGCCCTTCTGCTCAAAAAGTTCGTTGCAGAGTCAACTGGGATCCCATATAGAATGAATAAGGAACTTGCAACTCTCTCTTTGTGGCCCTGCAGAACCTTCAAAATGTCACAGCATTGCCAGAATATGAGTATCAAACTCGCCACATCACGTTGCCATCATGTGACATTTCACAACAGTTTTCTCATTTGCAGAGTTGGGATGGGCATGGCCTAAGTGTGACATACCTGGCCTATGAGCCACCAGTTTGACACCCCTGTCTTAAAACTTTCTAGAAAGTCAGGAATCTAGAGTTAGGGCACAATCTCAAACATTGGTCACCCTTGTTTAAACTGGGTTTCCATGCAAACTCAATCAAAGTACATATATATTATTTTCACAGACTTTATTTAACACGCGAAAAGAGTGCATTTTCAATTGAGACAAGGCTAAAATTTTGTTAAATTATCCTCCTTATGGATATGTTCACAAGGGTCAAATAAACTGGAAGAGGGGATAGGTCCCACAGAGTTGGTCTTCTCCGGGTCCTGTCGACTAAACAATGCCGTCTGGCGGGACCCAGGTGGAGAGCCTTCTCTGTGGCGGCTCCGACCCTCTGGAATCAGCTCCCCCCAGAGATTAGGACTGCCCCCACCCTCCTTGCCTTTCGTAAACTCCTCAAAACCCATCTCTGTCGTCAAGCTTGGGGGAACTGAGATACTTTCCCGTTGCCTATGTAGTTTCTGTGCACAATATGATTGTATATATGCTTTTATTTACTGGGGTTTCTCTTTTAGATTTTTCATATATATAATTGCTATTTTATATTCTAATTATTAGATTTGTCATTATGTATTGTTTTTATCACTGTTGTGAGCCGCCCCGAGTCTACGGAGAGGGGCGGCATACAAATCTAATAAATAATAAAATAATAATAGTAATAATAAGTTTAAGTGTAAACAGTCAAGTGATATTACATATTTATACATCTAGTATGTGTTGTGGTTCAGCCTGAGCCAGAGCAAAGACCAGCTGCGTCTCTGCTGGCTCCATGCCCGGGGGAGGCTGAGAGCGGAGAGGAGAGTTCTTGGCAGTCAGACAGCAGTCACGAAAGTGAAGGTGATGCAAGGCCTGAGAGCCCTGGGGAAGGTCTCTCTCAAGCAAGTAGCTTGGATTCTCTGGATTCCTTGGAGTCTCTGGATGACGAAGCACAAGCTATCATCAGTATGCGACAGAGACGCAGAGATCAAAGGGGAAATCAACTGCGCAGATATTATCAGCGCTGAATGAGGTGTGGTCCTCATTAGCAGGGAAGGGTTTATAAGGTATGCGAACCCTTTCGGCAGCGTGGAGTGTTATCAAAGGGGAGTTGGTGTTATCTGTCTTTTCTCTCAGTGTTTTTGTTCCTGGCTCGTGGCCCAGCAGCCTTGAAGACTGGTGGGAGGTGTGTGTGTTTGTTAGCTCAACAGCCTCGTCTGGCATTAAGAATCCTGTGTTCCTGTATGAACAATTGCCTTCGTATATCTATTTGGAGTTCCAGTGTTTTCCTGATCTGTAAGGACATTTTCTGTTGGCTTCTTTTCTCTTTATCATTATAAAACTGTGTTTGGATTCAACCGGTGTGTCTGGCTTATCTTTTTGGGTTGGTCATAGCCTCCCGAGTGACCCAGACAGAACAGTATGGAACAGGGTAAAATCTCTCTTAGTATTAAAAATAAACAAATCTTACGTTGCATTGCTCACAACACTCTCCAGAGTCACACTTTGCCGTAGGTTGTAGTTTACAAGTCGTAGCATTGCAGCAGGTGCTTTGACAATTCTGAAAATCAAAACATATCAAATGATGTCAGGGATGTCTCAGACTGATCTTTTGTAATTGGTCTATTTTGAAGAAGGAAAATGCCAAGGAAAAAGATATTTCTGCAATGTGTCCCCTCTTATGGGATCATGCCAGCAAATGGACAAACAGTTTGCAAACAGATGATGGCATATCTACACGAAACAGACGTATCTGATATTTCCTATGTGAAAAGGAGAAAACAAATAAAAGTACAGTAGTACCTCTAGATACGAGCTGCTCTACATGCGAGTATTTCAAGATACGAGCCATGAGGGGAGAGACATTTTTGTTCTAGTCCCGAGCTGAGCGTCCACTAGGTGGCGCAAGAATCCTTGCTTTTGGTTATCTCGGAGGGGAAAAACAAAGTCTAAAGTAATTTGTTCCAGATACGAGTAGCCTCGACATACAAGCTCCCTTCTGGAACGAATTATGCTCGTATCTAGGGGTACTACTGTATCTTCGTATCCCAATTGTGAAGCCCACATAACCTAAAGCCCCCATTTCTTTCTTTTTCATCAGAGATACTCTACTCTTCATGCCAACCTTTGTTGGTAGGCCAGAGAAGAAGCACCAACCATGAATATTAACCAGTGATGGGCTACCAAAATTTTTACTACCACACCGAGGATGTAGCTTATGCATGCATCGTTCAGTGCAAATTGGATGCTCTGGGGTGGAGCTCCAAATTTTGCTACCGCAACTGTGTTCCTGACCATTCCTGTAGGAGCCCATCACTGATATTAACTCTACCCTTATTGTAAGGTTAAAGTAGCAGAATCGTTCAATACTGAAAGTATATTTCCATCCCCTCATCTTTATGGACCAAGAAAATAGGTGGGAGGTGTTCCCCTTGAGGTGTTTCCCACGGTCCATGGGTTTTGCAGGCTAATTGATTTTGTATATGTCTATATAGTAGACTTTTCCTTCTCCTTTAGTCTCTCAATGATTCTTACAAATCATTACATATGTATTTAACAATAAAAAAGAAGACTTCACTAAATTAATGTCCGTATAAAAAGGATTTGGGATTAGAGCGTAGAATAGATTAAAGATGATAACTTCTGGGAGGAAGCAGCTCAAGAAAATAGTTGGGCAGATAATGTGTCCATAGGAACAAAATAGGGGGTTTTAGTAGGGAAGAATTTTCTTGGAAAGTTTAAATCAGCCATTTTTAAAAATATGTTGTCTTTCCCAAATGGAAGTGAGATATCAGTTCTTTATTCCTCTACCACTGGTTCTCCAAATCCAAGAAACCATTGCATACATTTTATTTTATTTATTTATTTTTTCAAACAATTATAGGATGGTAATTTGTACAAATAAAACATTAGATACGTAATGATAAAAAGTAGACAATAGGACAGGGACGGCAGGCACAGTGGTGCGCTTATGCACGTCCCTTACAGACCTCTTAGAAAAGGGGAGAGGTCAATTGTAGATAGTCTAAGGTTAAAGGTTTTAGGGTTAGGAGTAGAAACCACAGAATCAGGTAGTGCATTCCAGGCATTGATTACTCTGTTGCTGAAGTCGTATTTTTTGCAGTCAAGTTTGGAATGATTGACATTTAGTTTAAATCGATTTCGTGCTCGTGTGTTGTTGCAGTTGAAGGTGAATTATGCATGGATATAAAGTGCACAAACTTATGCCATTCACAAACCAACCTCTTAGAAAGCCAGATTAATTTTCAAGGATTCCCTTTTTTGAGAAAATGTATCAAATCACTCTTGATTAAAATGAAAACTTACTTCAGGAGAGCCACAGTCACAATCTTCTCCCTCCTCTAAAAAGTAATTTCCACAAACTGCAGGTGCAACAATATCTGTGATCAAGGGTTTGTTGAGAATGCATTGCGGGTGGTCTTTAATAAGATACTGCTGATGTTGCTCAAGACTACAAGAGCTGAACTCATAGGGAGGTGAAAAACTGTAGAGATGGACCAAAAATAAGATGAGAACATCATCCATATTTGGACTAGGAACAGAATTCATTGCAAAAACATATAAGATGGGAAAGGGATGGCTAAAAGGATTTTTCCCCTCTAAAGCTAACAAAGTAGGTAAGAGAATTCTTTGGACCCCTTGATCTTACTTCCAAATTATGCTTCCTCAGTTTTATTTCCACCAACTTTCTTTTCTTTAGTAACCAAATAATTTTTCAATGAGAACTCTATGAGTTATTAGCCAATTGTGTTTGAGTGGGCTGCCTTTCATTTTCATTTTTTACTCAGCTTCTCTGTGGAAGGGCACTAATATAATTGAAGGGAAAACGATAGATTTTTTTTTTTTTACCCATTTGATGACATTCATTGAGCAACATTGTTCTCTAAGGTCTTCCACACAAAACACCTTGAAGTAATTAAAAAGAAATCATGATGCCCAGAAATCTTTCAATAAGGAAAGGAAAGGATACGTAGCATTCTCCATACTTCCTGACCTCACTGCCATTGCATGAAATATGAGATGATGAAGTCTTAGGGCAGTTCAATGTTTGAAGAGGGCGAAAACAGCTTCCCTTGCCCTCCTAGAGGCCCTCTGGAGGCCAGAAATGAAATTTAGTGACTTCTGGTGAGCCCAGTAGGCCCGTTTTTCACCTTCCCCAAGCTCCGGAGGCTTCCCTAGAGCCTGGGAGAGCTAAAATGCCCTCTCCTACCCCCCCGGAGGCCCTCCAGAAGCCAAAAACACTCTCCCAGAGCCTCCCTGTGAGCCACAAAATCAGTTGGCCAGTGTGAACATGAGCACTGGAGCTAAGCTAAGGCAACAGCTCGCATGCCAGCAGATATTTATTTATTTTATTCATTTATTTATTTTCTCCAATACACAATGAGGGTTTTAGTGGGTATATATCTATATAAAATACATGATGAAGGTTATAGAGGAGATACTCATAGTAAAATATATCTAAGAAAGAATAGAAAAGAAGATATAGTAATAGAACATATCAATGAAGGAATAGAAGAAGAGATATAGGAATAGAAGAAAGGGATAGGAGATATAGGAGAGCAATAGGACAGGGGATGGAAGGCACTCTAGTGCACTTGTACTCGCCCCTATATGTATATGATATGTATATGATATGGCTATGTGTGCCACCTGTTGCACATGTGCCATAGTGCATGCCCACACTAATAATGCAATGCTCTCCCCACTGGGCATGCACACAACTCCCAGGCTGTCCATCTCCCCTGTTTGCACACAGGCTTTACTGAAGCCTCTGAACTTCCACTTGGCCTGTTGGGTCATTTTTCAGAGAGAAAATGGCCAAAAATAAGGCAAAAAATCAGCTGGTCAGCACATGCAGGTGCTGGAGCTGACATAGGGCAATGCCTCACGTGCCCTCATATATGGCTCTGTGTGACACCTGTGGCACTCATGCCATATGTTCACCCCCACTGTCCTATGGCTTTAGCAGAAGAAACCAGAAATGGATCAATAGGTGGCATGCTCACTGAGGCTACACAAAACTCTTACACAAAAGTTATGGAAAGTTCTGCAATAGGCAATTGCTGAAAAGATTCCTTTGATTTGTTTTCCTTCTTTTTTTCCCTCTTGCAGAAGTAAAGCCTAAACATGCACTCGGAACAAAATATTGCTAGTCCTTGAATTGCTACCATAACTGGGACCAGAATTTCCATTGCTAAGCAAGCCAGTTGTTAAGTGAGCCGTGCTCAGTTTTACAACTGGTTTTGGAAACTCTCTTAAGTGAATCACACAGTCATTAGGGACTCCAGCTTGCATATCCTCCAGCCAGGCTGGCGCAGCAGGTAGAGTGCTACACTGCAGGCCACTGAAGCTGACTGTAGATCTGTAGCTCAGCAGTTCAAATCTCATCACCGGCTCAAGGTTGACTCAGCTTTCTATCCTTCCAAGGTGGGTAAAATGAGGTCCCGGATTGTGGGGGCAATATGTGGGATCTGTTAAAAAGTGCTATTGCTAACCTGTTGTAAGCTGCCCTGAGTCTAAGGAGAAGGGCGGCATAAAAATCAAAGAAAGAGAGAAAGAAAGAAAGAAAGAAAGACAGAAAGACAGACAGACAGACAGAAAGACAGAAAGAAAGACAGAAAGACAGAAAGAAAGACAGAAAGAAAGAAAGAAAGACAGAAAGACAGACAGACAGACAGAAAGACAGACAGAAAGAGAGAGAGAGAGAGAGAGAGAAAGAAAGAAAGAAAGAAAGAAAGAAAGAAAGAAAGAAAGAAAGAAAGACAGCTGGGAAAGCCACAAATGATGATTACATGAATGCAGGATGCTGCAACAGTCATAAATACATGTGAGTGTCACACCAACTGCCCAAATTTTGATTCTGTGACTCAAGGGAGGCTGTGGCGGTTATAACTGTGAGGACCAAGTCTTTTTTTTCAGTGTGATTATAACATTGAATGGTTGCTAAACACATGGTTTTAAGTCAATGACTAGAAATTGTTGATTTCAAAAGACTGCAAGATATGACAGATGTAACATACCTTCTATGTTAGAAGGGTGAGGACACTACCGTGTTTCCCCGATAATAAGGCAGTGTCTTACTTTCTTTTTACCCCCAAAAGCCCCCCTATGTCTTACTTTCGGGGTATGTCTTATATTGGAAAAAATAAGACACACCCGGCCAACCCACCTACCCGAACCCGCAACACCCGTGTCCGGTAAAAAGTAGTAGCACCCTCCCCCCCCCACACACACAAACACATGGAGACACATCCGCATCCCCACCTGCCCGCCCCGTCCGGAGCTGCCGGAAAAGAGGTGGGCGAAGGAGGGCGCAGCTCCGGCCGCTCGCCTCGCCCGCCCACCCGGCGTCTCCGAAGCTTACCGGTCTCTGGCGGGCGCCTTTCGGCAGGAGAAGCCTTCGCCGGGCTGCTTCGCTGCTTGTTGCTGTTCCTGCTGCTCCCGCTGCTCCCGCCGTGTTGCCCATCCCGGCCGGTAAGCTTCGGAGACGTCGGGTGGGCGGGCGAGGTGAGTGGCCGGAGCTGCGCCCTTCACCTCGAGCTCCCTCCGGAGCCTGCCGCCGCCTCCGAGCTTCCTCCGCCGGCCGAGGAGTCCTCCTTATCCGCGCCGGGTTTGGAGTAAGGCTTGAAGCTGGACTTGTCCTCGGCGGGCGAGGCGGCGGCACTGGCCGAAGCGGCGCGGCTCTGGCTGCGGCACGAGTGGGAGCTCCGACTGCGCTTCCTGCGCAAGCCCAACGCCGACAAAGAGACGTCCAAAGGCGGACCCTTGAAGCTCAGCGACATCGGCGCCGAGGACAAGTCCAGCTTCAAGCCTTACTCCAAACCCGGCGCGGATAAGGAGGACTCCTCGGCCGGCGGAGGAAGCACGGCGGCAGGCTCCGGAGGGAGCTCGGGCGGTGGCCGCTCCGCCGCTTCGGCCAGGGCCGCTGCCTCGCCCGCCGGGTGGCCCAAGCTCTGGGTGCAGCGCGCCACTGCGCACAGCTCCCTCGCTTTTAGTACCGTGTTTCCCCAAAAGTAAGACATATGTCTTACTTTCGGGGTATGGCTTATATTAGCCGACCCCCCTGAAACCCCCCATATGTCTTACAATCGGGGGGGTCTTACTATCGGGGAAACACGGTATTTTATCTTTTTCTTCCTGCTGTTGCACGGTTCAGAATATTTTCCCCCATTCTGCTTCCCATTTGCGGAAAGTCTCTAATGTCTAACCTGCTTTCCTCTTTTATCCACCACAGATATGGATATTTGGTTTCTTGGGCTATGCTTCCTATTCTCTTTCTTTAAACTCTTGTGTTTTTGGGGAAGCTATTGAATGGTGGTTATTCAATTGATGAGAACAGTTCTACCTTTTTAAATATGAGAATGGCGGCCTAGAAATCTGAATGAATGGATGGATGGATGGATGGATGGATGGATGAATGAATGAATGAAAAGTTTTCCTTTATCCTTACCCTAATGATGCAGTCATAACGCATGAGTTAGGCTGGCAAGTACAGGAAGTTTTGTCATGACCGATACCAAGATTATGACCCATCTCGTGGGCCATTGTAGCTGCAACAAAAATTGCTCCTTCGCTATGGTCCTGAAGAAAAGAGAACACTTTGTTTATTGTCATCAAGAAACTGACAATGAATCTAATTATTATTAGCACTAAGTAGGTAAAACTGGTGACAAAGTGACACATTTTAAGTCATTTCAGAATTCCTCTAGCACTTCTGAATGTATGTTTCCCCACCAATACTCCTGAATGTCCACAAATACATCCACAAGAAACTTTAAAGCCTGGAAGCTGCAGCACAGGAGAAGATCAAAAGCTTTGCAGCCATTTGATATCTGCATTTATTGAGTTCCTAAAACTTACAGGAAACTTCACTCCAAAAATATTCATTGGTTTTTGTGCAAGTTAGCATTTTAAGAATATTGAAGGTTGAAGCTTTAAACAGACTTTAAACAGACTTAAGAATGAGTTGTTCTTTCTGAATATTTTTTTTTCTGAATAAAAATGACAGACTTAGGATCATCTAATACTACCCACATCCTACCTCTGCTTATTAAGAAACAAAACTTTATGATTTTTGTTGTAAACATTTTTTTTAATTGCCATGTCTCTACATTCTTTCTGTCTCTGGAGAGGGGCGGAATACAAATCTAATTTATTATTATTATTATTATTATTATTATTATTATTATTATTATTAATGAAAGTGGTCCCAGTGGTACTTGGCACACTGGGCGCAGTACCAAAGGATCTCAGCGGACATTTGAAAACCATCGGAATTGACAAAATCTCCATCTGTCAATTGCAAAAAGCCGCTTTACTGGGATTGGCAAACATCATTTGCCGCTACATCACGCAGTCCTAGGTGCTTGGGAAGCGCCCGACTGGTGATGAAATACGAAATCCAGCATAGTGATCTCGTTTGCTGTGTTGCACTGACATAATAATAATAATAATAACAATAATAATAATAATAATAATAATAATAATAATAATAATGTTCATTTTTTCTCAATAAATGCACAGCATCATCTTAACTAATATGGTTTTCTTGCAGGATCTTAAAATGCTGGAATTTCTTTATTTCTAAGTAGATTTATTTCTAAGTACCGGTAGGTTTATTCTCTCATTTTCTCAATGTACATTAACTCAACCCTATGCAACCTAGATCTTAAATTTACTGGATGAAAAGAAGGGTGATTCATATTTTTCATTAGGATCACTGAGAATATTGTTCAGAAATATTATTTGCAAGTATTGCAACCTGATTTGACCTGCTCATTTGCCAATCAGAGCACAGTTCGACTTTTCCTGATCCAGAAACATTATATTATTATTATTATGTCAATACAACACTTATTATTATTATTATTATTATTATTATTATTATTATTATTATTATTATTATTATCATCCTTTAGACTTGTATGCGGCCCCTCTCCGAGGACCCGGAGTGGGTCACAACATGCAATACAAAACAAAGTCTCTACAAATCTAATAGTTAAAACAGTTAGTTAAAAATCCCCTTATGTTAAAAAAACAGTCTACTCAACCACATCCACACATAACATAACAGTCAGAGGAGAAGAGGGCATGGTCTAGCTGCCCCATGCCTGGTGACATAGATGGGTCTTAAGGGTCTTGCAAAAGGCGAGGAGGGTGGGGGCGGTGCAAATCTATGAAAGGAGCTGATTCCAGAGGGTCAGGGCCACCAAAGAGAAGGCTCTTTCCCTAGGCCCTGCCAGACAACATTGTCTAGTCCAGTGTTTCCCAACCTTGACAATTTGAAGATATCTGGACTTCAACTCCCAGAAGTCCCCAGCCAGTGAACACTGGTCTAGTCAACGGGACCTGGAGAAGGCCAACTCCCATAAGTAATATATCATCACCTTCTTTTTTATAGTTCATTGCATACAAAAAGCTCAATCTGCATCATGTCTAGAATGCATTGTGTCAAAATGCCATCAATTGAGTTAGGACCTGGAGATGTCAAATCCACAAATAAGTATGGGTGAAAAATGACATGGATCAAAAATAAGAAGACATTTTATTTGTAAAAAAAGTAATTCCTGTATATAAGTTTTCACTTGAGTACAAATGGGTAACAGATATCCCTTCTAATAACCTGAACAACTGCTGAAGAATACTTCGAACGGCAGAAGCTGTCCATATATCCAAGTCCTACAGTTTGTCCATTGAAGTCAATGCCCCTAAAAGAAAGAAGGAGAGGGGGTTAAAAATATAGAAGATAGAAGCACATTGTGTAGTGTTAGCGCATACATAACTCTCCATGGCTTTTGCAAAGCCCTCACCCCATTCTCAGCCAGTACCAATCTTCAGAATGTTAGAATTTATTTTAGGCTCTAGTCTCAGAAGCCATTTAATTTGGCTGGTGTTAGCATGAATTAGTAAGGGGTTAACATGTTGTCTAAATCCAGTCCACTAGGTTAGTGTAAATTCCATTAAGTCTTCGTAGTCTTCGGAGAGGGGCGGCATACAAATCTAAATAAATTAAAGCTAAACTAAACTGTGTGGTTATTAAAGGCTAGCCGGGACTGAAAAAGGAGATTGGGCATCAAATCAACATCTGTGGCAAAAATGAAATGGATTTGGGGGTTTATTTTAATATTCTCTCCTTCACTTAGATCTGCCCTCCATCTAGCCCCTAACATATTTCATAAGACTAACTTGTTATGCATCTATTCGATAGATTGCTCACAACGGAATTGTTATTTATTTATTGGATTTTATTGGATTTGTATTTGCCCAATATCTTATGGATATATGATAATAAATGTGTCAAATTCCCATTCATGAAATTGTATGACAATGTATAGACCAGTGTTTCCCAACCTTGGTAACTTGAAGATATTTGGACTTCAACTCCCAGAATTCCCCAGCCAGCGAATGCTGGCTGGGGAATTCTGGGAGTTGAAGTCCAGATATCTTCAAGTTACCAAGGTTGGGAAACACTGGTATAGACTGATGGGATGTGGAACTGAGTGGTTAAGGCACTGGGCTTGTTGACTGGTCATGTTACTTGCTTCAGTTCCTGCCAACCAAGCAGTTCCAAAGCACACAAACATAGGTAGATAAATAGGCACCATTTTGGTGGGAAGGTAATAGCATTCTATGTGCTTTTGGCATTTAATAATGCTGGCTATGTGACTATGGAAACATCTTTGGACAAAGTTGGCTTCTTAGCTGTGCTATTGCTAAACACTATAAATAGATTGAGTATTTTATTATTTTAGTCTATTCTTGGTTTATCTGTTGTGTGATGCAAGCATTCATTTAATTGATGCAGAATGGGAACCAAAACATTACTTAACTGAATTAAAAATGCATTTGTAAGTACAGCCAAAACATAGCAGGATAATTGTTTGAGTTTCAATTTTAACTCTGCTGTTCTGTTAAAAAAACTTCACTAATCTTCTGTTCCGGGTCTATTTGACCTGGACCAAAAATTGTTCATTTTAGGTACTTATATTTTGTCTTTTTGAAAGCTTTTTTCACTTGGAAACTAGTTTGAACATTTCTGCACACAATGAAATGAAAATTGAACTGAAAAGAATTGATGCATAATGATTAATTTTGCTCATAAAAGGCCCCCCATCCTTGCTTATTTATTTATTTATTTATTTATTTATTTATTTATTCATTATTTATTTATTTATTTATTTATTTATTTATTTATATTTGTATGCCGCCCCTCTCCGCAGACTCGGGGCGGCTCACAACAAAGTGAAAAAACAATTTACAACAAATCTAAATTTCTACTAAAAACATTTAAAAAACCCCATTTTCTAAACACAGATACATACACACATACCATTCATAAATTGTATATGCCCGGGGGAGATGTCTCAGTTCCCCCATGCCTGACGACACAGGTGGGTCTTAAGGAACTTACGAAAGGCAAGGAGAGTAGGGGCAGTTCTAATCTCTGGGGGGGAGTTGGTTCCAGAGGGTCGGGGCCGCCACGGAGAAGGCTCTTCCCCTGGGCCCCGCCAACCGACATTGTTTAGTTGACGGGACCCGGAGAAGGCCCACTCTGTGGGACCTAATCGGTCACTGGGATTCGTGCTTATTATACTCAAACAGGCTTATACTCAATTTAAAGTGAAAATGGTTGTGAGCAGCTGGAGGGGAGGCCTTATTTCAGATAAAAAACCCCAATAAGCATCATTTTTTTCAGTTCAGTTTTCATATGATTGTGTGAAGAAACGTTCAGACTACCTTCCAGTGAAAAACGTTTTCAAATTGACCAAACATAATCACCTCAAATGAACAGAATTTTAGGGACTTTTTTTCAGCAAGAAAGAAGCCCCCCACCCCCAAAAAAATTATCATAGAGAAAACCTCTGAAATGATGCAAAGTCGTGAAACTTAAAGTTTCAGATATGCAGGGAAATTTTTTTACGGGATCTCAAACTTTGATTTCGGGTTTCACAGACCCGAACAGAACACCAGGGTTAAATCTAGGTCAGGAGCCTGCAACACTCAAAGAGCCATTTAGACCCATTTCCCACAAAAAAGAAACTACAGGGAACCTCAAAACCTGGGTGGGTGTGGCCAACTCAATGTCATTCCCTCTTAGCCAATCACAAGAAACACACACAGCCATGCCTACCCAGGTTTTGTGGCTCCTAGTGTTTTCTCTAGATATGTATGTCTTTTTCTCTGTGTGTCTTTGTCTCTGTCTTTCTCTGTGTGTCTTTGTCTTTATCTCTCTCTCTCTCCCTCTCTCCCTCCCTCCCTCTCTCTCTCCCTCCCTCCCTCCCCCCCCCTCTCTCTCATATGTCTCTGTCTCATATGTCTCTGTCTCTGTGTGTGAATGTTTCTCTCTATCTCCCAGGCCAGGCTCTGGAGCTTTGGGTTGCTGACACTGGATCTAGGTGAAATATCAAGCTAAGTGTTTGATTTGCAATCATTCAAGGACTTCTCAAAATCAGCTCTCATCTACCAAAAAAATAATAAAAAGAGTGGTTGGCTTTGACCCAGAGATGTAGTTCACATATAGTTTAAAGTACACAGCATAGAGCGGAAGCTCTGTGCAAGCATCAACCATCCCATAATCCTCCACTCCCAGACTCCCCCAGTCCCTTTCCCCCCAATGAGACGTACGTGAGTAACTGAGCATTATCGTGACTTCTGCGTGGAAGCAAATCTTTTTCTCTCCATGCTCCAAATAAGTCCAAAGTGGCATCCACGTCTGACTGCACATTAATCTTATCTTTGTCGGACCAAATTTCTAGGCCAATCAGTGCTATATAAACATCCAAATCTCTGTACATCTGTCAGGTGGAAAATGATAGCAATTAGAAACTTGAATACAAATAAACCTTGAGAAACTTTTCAAGATTAAAAAGCAACTGACATTGGATTCTGTGGGCAGGTAAACAAAAAATAGATCTAGGCATCACTGGGGGAAAAAAAATCTCTGGAGCTCTGGGCTCAATTGTGATGCAAGGAAACCACCATGCTAAGACAGCACTAAGGACTCTATATATTGGGGAATAATAATAATGTATTAAGCAGGAGAGATGAATAAAATGAGAAAAATAAGCATGTGATTTGACTCATGGATTTTCCTGTTGTCTCCCTGATTCTGACTGATCATCAACAGTGAAAATGTAAAGAAGGTTAATAGGACACTGCAATATGAGTGTATCTCCTCCTAGATACACCATAATCCAACTCAAATTGAGTTCCCCTCTCCAGATTTTTTTTTATCAGGGATCAGTTTCATAATCAATTGAGCTTGGAATAGGCTAACTCTGTCCATCTCTTTCTAATGTCCAAATTCAAACCCCTTAACCACAGCCCTCAAATAATCTAGTTATAGATGTAGTTCAGATTGAATTCTTGAAACCCTTTTGGATCTGCATCCTCCCAACACAGAGGCTGTATTTACATCCATCCGTCCGTCCGTCCGTCCGTCCGTCCGTTTGTTTGTTTGTTTGTTTATTCGTTTATTTATTTATTTATTTATTCATTCATTCATTCATTCATTCATTCATTTATTTATTTATTTATTAGATTTGTATGCCGCCCCTCTCCGTAGACTTGAGGCGGCTCACAGCAATAATCCAAACAATATACAACAAATCTAATATTTAAAAATATCTAAAAAACCCTTATTTAAAAAGCCAAACATACACACAAACATACAATGCATAAACTATATAGGCCTGGGGGAGAAGTCTCAATTCCCCCATGCCTGATGGCATAAGATACTTATTAACCTAATTACTGAATTAACACATTTTCTGGGATGGCCTTATATGCTGGATGACCAGCTGGCCAAATGATCTAGTGTTGCCTCATTCCAAGCCACAAAAGTTAGCATTCTTACATAAGTCCATCTCCTAACTCTCTTTACCTGGTTAAGTGTGTTGTGTGAACACAATGAAAATCTGGGGTGGGGCTGAGAGAAGTTTAAATCCAACAACTGAAATAAATTTTTGCTATGTACTCTTACCCCATTTACAGCATTGACCATTTGATATACTTTTGTTCTTATAGCAGTTACATCTTCGGAATATTTTCTGAACTATAGAAAAGACAAAAAAGTTAAGATGAGATCATAATTATAGGAAGAAGGGAGCGAAGGAGGGAGACAAATCAGTGAAAGGATTATTGAACTTGCTGATTCAAACAAAAATATTGTAACTCAAGTAGTCCAAAGAATTCTTTTGTGCTGATTTTTTCATCTACATTTGTGCCATTAATATAGTAAGTTTATTAACTTTTCAGCAGCATACATTGTCTCTTCTGGTTGGAGGACAATTTGGACCACCTACTGAAATACTTTCCTAAATTGGATGCCATATTTCCACATTTAGAGAAATGTAAAATAAGAATTATCCACTAGACATCTTATTCTTCATTTTTTTTAAAAATGTTTTTTAATGTTTTATTGTATTGTTGACTTTTATTATTAGATTTTAACTGCTTTTATTGTTGTCGTATTTATTCCTATTGTTAGCCACTCAGAGTCCATTTGGAGTGAGCGGCATATTAATTAATTAATTAGTCATCCAACTTGTAAGATAATCATTCTAAACTGTGTAAGATAAACAATCTCCACTAGACATCTTATTCATCAACTTGGATATACAAATTGTACAGGAATGTTTCAAAGAAACCTATATAACTGTTTATTGCTAGTGTGGGATAAAAAAATTTTTTAACAGAATCCAGGAAGAACAAATGTGCAAATTAGAGAATATTAGGAAATGTCTCTTCACTTTGTAAATATTGACAAGGTCCAATAATGAAAAAAATATCAAAGTTTATGATAAAGCACATGTTAAGAGAAAACAAGTTAGGATGTTTGTTAATGTCTTCAAAAATGCCCACAATATAAAATAATAATAATAATAATAATAATAATAATAATAATAATAATAATAATAATTTATTAGATTTGTATGCTGCCCCTCTCCGAAGACTCGGGGCAGCTCACAACAATAATAAAAACAATATTATAGTAGAACAAATCTAATATTACAAAACATATACAACCCTATCATTATTTAAAAAACTAAACAACACATTCATACCAAACATAAAACAAAGTATAAAAGAGCCTGGGGAAAGGTATCTCAACTCCCCCATGCCTGGCGGTATAAGTGAGTCTTGAGTAGTTTATGAAAGACAGGGAGGGTGGGGGCAATTCTAATCTCCAGGGGGAGTTGATTCCAGAGGGCCGGGACCGCCACAGAGAAGACTCTTCCCCTGGAGCCCGCCAAACGACATTGTTTAGTCGACGGGACCTGGAGAAAGCCAACTCTTTGGGACCTTATTGGTCGCTGGGATTCGTGCGGTAGCAGGCGGTTCCGGAGGTACTCTGGTCCAATGCCATGTAGGGCTTTAAAGGTCACTTTGAATTGTGACCGGAAACTGATTGGCAGCCAATGCAAGCCATGGAGTGTTGTGGAAACGTGGGTGAACCTTGGAAGCCCCACGATGGCTCTCGTGGCTGCATTCTGCACGATCTGAAGTTTCCGAACACTGTACTCAATGCAGAAAGAAAATGGAATGATATCCGGGATACTTACCATTCTATTGTCCACAACTACGACAAACTCAACGAATTTTGGGTCCTGCAAGTATCTTAGTTGCTAAACAAAACAATAAACAAAAGGCTGTTTAGACATGTTGCTTCCAGCAGCCAACAAGAATCTTAGTCATCGTCAGATAATCAGAAAACTGCTTGGTCAAAATATCTGACCTCTCAGAAATGTTGAAGAAGACATTTATAGGGAAAAACCTTGTTACAATTTTAGCACTTAGAGCAGGGATCCCCAACCCCTGGGCCACGGCCCACTACCAAGCCTCGGAAGTGGTAGGTGAGCATTGGCATGAGCATGCACATCTCCAGCGCACATGCATGGCCATCAATAAAGCTTGGATGGACTTCTTTCATTTGCACAAGTGTATGTATGTGCCCACTGCTTTCAAAAATGGAGCTGGGTGTACGCATGACTCCCCTGCTCGTGCCGAACAATCCCCTCTCTCTGCTTGTCAGCCGCAAACCTGAAAAGGTTGGGAACTCTGAGTTAGAGAATGTGATGACACATTTTTGAGGGGAAAGTACATTACACAATAGATTGTCAAGCTGAAACAAAAGTTGTCACCCTTTAAAAAAGTGTATCATGATGCAAATCACTTCCTTTGTATTAATATGGTGTGGCACTTGTTTCCAGTTAATCTGATTTTGGAATTTATGATACCAACAGTTAAGAATAAATTTATATAATAATATCTAGTTCTGAATAGAATTTAATCGGGATAAACACAAGCATGTGAAGAAATCGCTTTCTTTGACCTATTTTTCAGCCTGATGATCCAATGACTTTCTCATGTTCCCTTCCCTTTCCCTAATAAAGGATCTCAACCAATCATATGAGAAACATGTAGTCATGCTAGGTAAGGTCATGGTTTGACCTTCTAAATGGTCAAAGATTTATAGCTTTTTTAAATGTAATTTTACTGAAGTAATTCTCAGGCACAAGGAATAAGAATAACATGGTTAAGTGCTCAGAGTAGTTTCTTTATTGCTGCTCTCCTATAGACAGGAATCTTGCCAGACTAAAGTACACTCTATGTCAGTGTTTCCCAACCTTGGAAAATTGAAGATATTTGGACTTCAACTCCCAGAATTCCCAAGCCAACAAATGCTGGCTGGGGACTTCTGGGAGTTGAAGTCCAGATATCTTCAAGTTGCCAAGGTTAGGAAACACTGATCTATGTAACCATTGGATACATCCTGGGAAAGTTTTAGGGAGGATCCCTTCTGAGGTCCTTTCTGCTATCCAAGGACACATTGCTGATCTGCCTCTTATTTCCCTGGGACAGAGCCATTCCTTCCTGCATTGCACTGCTAGATTCCACTACAATAATGCTCAAATTACTCAGGAAGTACACGTATGCTAAGATCTGCATGTGTGAGGATGTATTACTTGCTTTTTTTCCCTAGGAAAGTGTATTTATGGGTTTTTTTCAGCACATAGAACTACAAGGCCAAATTGCCAAATTATAGAATGAAATTAGATTAGATTAGATTTATTGGATTTATATGCCGCCCCTCTCCGCAAACTCGGGGCGGCTCACAACAGGGTAAAAACAGTACATAATAACAAATCCAATACCCACCAATCCAATTACAATTTTAAACTAAAAAATTCATAAAAAACAGCCCCAGAATATTAAAAAACACACGCATTCAATCAATCTAACACCAAAACAACATGGGCAAGGGGGAGATGTTTCAGTTCCCCCATGCCTGACGGCAGAGGTGGGTTTTAAGAAGTTTGCGAAAGGCAAGGAGGGTGGGGGCAATCCTAATCTCAGGGGGGAGCTGATTCCAGAGGGTCAGAGCCACCACAGAGAAGGCTCTTCCTCTGGGTCCCGCCATACGACTGTTTAGTCCACGGGACCCAGAGAAGGCCAACTCTGTGGGACCTAACTGGTCGCTGGGATTCGTGCAGCAGAAGGCGGTCCCTGAGATAATCTGGTCCGGTGCTATGAAGGGCTTTATAGTTCATAACCAACACTTTGAATTGTGACCGGAAACTGATCAGCAGCAACCAATGCAGACTGCGGAGTGTTGCTGTAACATGGGCATATTTGGGGAAGCCCATGATTGCTCTCGCAGCTGATCGGCACATTCTCTAACTCCGAGTCCCCCAGCGTTTCCAGCTTTGTGGACTGGCAAAGGGGGAGAGGAGATGGTTCTGCATGAGGAATGGGGTTCAGCTCCACATGTGTGAGCAGTGGACACATACACATACTTGTCCAAATAAAACAAGTCCATCCATAATTTCTCGCTAGCCATGGATGTGTGCTGAAGATGAACATGGTCATGCCAATGCTCACCCACCCAATGCTCTCTGAGGGCTACTTTCTTAACTCTGCTGCACAAGATTGTTTGAATAAAGTGACCAGGACCTTTATTGAGACTAGAAAATTTATGATAAAAGGCCAATTAAGGATCAATTAAACATTATATATATAACCACAACTTGCTGAGAATAAAGAATTTGGAAATGGGATCTCCTCCCTTATGAATTTGATCTAATGACCCCCCAAAAGAATTTCTCTTTTATTTTACATTTTAGAAACAAGTAAATGAACCCCTGATTTCTAACCATTATGTATACCTGAGAGTTTAATATAAGACTTACTTCAGGAGTAAGACCTGACTGAAGGCTCTTTTCAATGGGCTTATCTGATTCCCAAGTAGTCTGGGTTACCCCACAGGTTTTGGGGGTCTCATTCTCTTTTTCTAGACTTTCATATTTGTAGATTGCATGGGCTTCGCTGTTGGAATGCTTCAAAGGTTCAATAAAGTATGTCTCCCCTTCATGCTTGAAATGTCCTCTGTAAAACAATGTTGAAAAGGGTGGTCAGAGAGGGCGGTCAGCAGAAGAGAATATTGTTAGTTTGGGAATGGCCTGGACTGATGATGTTACCTAGTTGGGTAATGAAATGTTTGCAGGGAAACAACCAAGCTCTGAGAGCCATTTTTAACTAACCAAGTCAACACTCCTTGTGTTTTTGAATCTCTCCTTAAAACTCAGTACTTTTAAACTCATACTCCTTTCTCATGTTTCCCAAAGATACAGCTATGATCAGAAAAATATGTATTCTCAATACAACCAGGAAATACAGTGATACCTTGTCTCACGAACTTAATTGGTTACAGGACGAGGTTCGTAAGGTGAAAAGTTCGTAAGATGAAACAATGTTTCCCATAGGAATTAATGGAAAAGCGATTAATGCATACAAGCCCAAAATTCACCCTTTTGCCAGCCGAAGCACCTGTTTTCACGCTGGTGGGATTCCCCTGAGGCTCCCCTCCATGGGAAACTCCACCTCCAGATTTTGCAATGCTGCAGGGGAATCCCAGCAGGGGAATCCCACCAGTGCAAAAATGGGCGCTTCAGCTGGCAATGGAAGTCCAGAGGTGAGGTTTCCCAACGAGGGAAGCCTCAATGAAATTGCAGCATTTGCGATGCTGCGATTTCGCTGAGGCTTCCCTCGCTGGGAAACCCCAGACTTGAAATTCTCCACCAGACTTGAAATTCTCCACCAGACTTGAAATTCTTGGTTTAGACAACTTACAACTCCGTCATCTCCATTCCGACTTAATTATAGTTCATAAAATCATATACCAAAATGTCCTACCTGTTAACGACTACTTCACCTTCAACCGCAACAACACATGAGCATGAAATCGATTTAAACTAAATGTCAACTGCTCCAAACCTGACTGCAAAAAATACGACTTCAGCAACAGAGTAATCAACGCCTGGAATGCCCTACCTGATTCTGTGGTTTCTACTCCTAACCCCAAAACATTCAACCTTAGACTATCTACAATTGATCTCTCCTCCTTTCTAAGAGGTCTGTAAGGGGCGTGCATAAGCGCACCATTGTGCCTACCATCCCTGTCCTATTGTTTACTTTTTATCATTACTTATCTAATGTTTTATATGTACAAATTATCACCCTATAATTGTTTGACAAATAAATAAATAAATAAATAAATAAATAAATAAATAAATAAATAAATAAATAAATAAATAAATAAATGAAGACCAACTAATGTGCATGAAAAACTGATATCCTTCATTTTAAGATGGAGTTATGACAACTCCAAGAGCAGTATTTTATTCTTAAAAAAACAAATAAAAATAAGAGACTTACTTCAAACCATTGCATGCACTAATTACTGCAGTTGAGTGAGCTTCATCCTGGATGTGTCCATGATAATAGCAGTGATCCTGTATGGGGACAAGAGGATGACTCTGGTTAAAGCTTGTTTGTAGGGTGACTTGATGAGCAGAAGAGCCGTTCCAATGTATTCCACCACATCAATGAAATATTAAGACATTTTGATTCAGGGGGACTGAAGACCTGCTTAGTATTAATTGCTCCAAAATAAACGTAGGATAAACAGAAGTCTCCATAAAAACAAGTCACACTCCAGAGAGAGATACCAATTAATTGTTATTTTCTTGAGCCCACACAATGAAAGTTTTAAGAAATATACACAGAGATATAATTCCTAGCATCATCTGGAAGCAGGATCCATGTAGACATTAAAGTCAGGAGATTTCTGTTACACACTAAATTGGAGCAATTTGTATGAACTTTGCAGATGTTAAGCCAGAAGTAGTTTTTGGACACAGGCGATGTAATGTTAGATCGATTTGGGGAGAAAGGGCCAAGGACTTTTTATTTATTTTATTTTCATTTTATTGTTTTGTCAATTACATATTGGCGGTACACAAAGGTATGACAACAATGTTTATATACGTGATACTAGTACTGTGATATTTTTGGAGCTGGGCCCTTTTAATTTGAGAGATATCAAATTAATTGTATAGGAGCAAAGTGAATTTCTCTGTTAGTAGTGAATTCTAATAATAGAGGAATTAGGAAAGAACTAGTTGATTGAAAACTTGCCCTACTAATTCAATGAATAAAACAAACTGAGTTTAACAATCCATACGTCTTTATATAAATATTTCAGTCCTTATTGTTTGAATAGCCTGGTCTGATACATTCATATTTGGAATATTGCTCTCAATTTGTTTTCTAAAAGCAAGACACTGGATATTACCTGAACTGGAGGGCTGGTTGTAATTTCTCTGCCATCAGGGGAATAATGAGTCTCGCTGTAACCTTCTGCAAAAAGTCCTCTGGAAAGAATGAAAAGATGAGAATATCTATTAGGATATTCAGGAATTAAATAGGGCAGAGATAATTTCATAATAAGTTTACAACTATGCCGCCCCGAGTCTACGGATAGGGGCAGCATACAAATAAATAGATAGATAGATAGATAGATAGATAGATAGATAGATAGATAGATAGATAGATAGATAGATAGATAGATAGATAGATAGATAGATAGATAGATTGATAAAATATGCATTTAAGCCTATATTGTTTGGTATCAAAGGAAAGGAGCAGGTATTTCAAGCTCATGAGGATGCCTGTTTGAGATGAGCATACTAGATTCACCCGAGGAAAGAGATTTGCATCAAGGAAGCTATGCAATTCTCTTCACCAAGGCTCAGAGGGGGTAAGATTGAACAGAAGACAATTTGCATTGCCTCTTTTATTTATTCCTCTGGACTATGCAACAATCTGATGAAACTGCTTGGTCCATAAAGGAGAGCAGCATAGTTCTATTTACTTAAGAGTACTGTAAAAGGAAGCAATCTCAGGGAAATGGATGCCTTGAACAGAAGCAGCTTTCTTGAAGTTTTAAACCAACGTATGGAGTCACTTTCCACTCCTAGAGTCACATCCAGGGGTGGGCAGCAGGCAGGACAGGGTGGAATGCAATTCCACCAGTGGAAATGTATTTATTTATTTATTGGATTTGTATGCCGTCCCTCTCGGAGGACTCGGGGCAACTCTCAATATAAATGAAGCTGTGCGCCCAGCTCCAGCTGACCATCCCACCTTCCCCTCCTCCTGCTCCTCGGAAAAGTGGCAGGGAGACCAGCATCTCCTCCCCCCTCTTTTCTCAACAGCGAAACAAATTGACACCCCAGAGAGCGACAATGGTGAGGTTGTAAATCGAGGACTTAACAGTTCACTTGAACGATGATGATCATTCAAGCCAGTCCCACCTGGTAACATGGCCGGCAAGCCACTCCTACCCAGTCACATGACCAACAAGCCACACCTACAAAATAAGCTACACCCACAAAATAAGCCACACCCACAGTGTGGGAGTAAAAATTATGACTGCCCATTACTGGTCACATCTATGCACCTGCACGTGATCATCCAGATGCTGCCCTTGAAATCCTATATAGCCTTCATATTTAAACAAAACAAAAGGGGACATTTGCATTTCTAAAGCACACATTAGAATTTAGCATGAAATGTCTCCAGTGGTATGAAATAAAGTGACCCACATAGGCTTCACATCTATGCAGTACAGGGACAGCCACGCTAACTTCAATGGTGGCCTTAACAGGTTTGGGGTTAATGAAAATGGCATATTTTCTTTTAGTGGTGTTAGTGGTTTGTTTACATATGAGAAATCCAACCTAGAATTAAGAGAGATTTCCTAACAATGGGAACAATTAATTGGTGGAACAGTTAGCCTTCAGAAGTTGTAGCCGTTCCATCACTGGAAGTGTTCAATGAATGATTGGACTTCTGTGGAATGGTATAGTCTCCTGCTTGAGCAGGGGGTTGGACTAGAAGACCTTCAAGGTCCCTTCCAACTATATTGTTCTTTTCTGCTGAAAAACAATTTCATTCCATTTTGGTTCCCTGTAGTGAAACAAAGCTGTCAGCGTTTCTTAAGATCTGTCTTGATGAGTTGTGAAAGACCAAAAATTTGTTTCCATGGTTAATTATTATGCAAATATAAGACAGATGGTTTATAATAAAGATAAATAATATCTTTATTAATATATTGATTTACAGTTCAAATGGAACACCCCAAGAAGATTCAAATGGTATTGCTAAAAAAAGTGTAGTGAACTCTAGGCTTATTTAGGTGGTATCTCCATTCATGCCTTAATAGGTCATGGTATTTCATACCTTCCATGCTTCAATATATAAATTCTATTGTGAATTGACCAGCTGTATAGACCTCTTAGGAAATGTTATTCAGATTAATGGGGTATCTGTGAAGCAGCATAAGCAATCATTTAAAAAACAATATAATATTCCATAACTAACCTGGGGAATTCATGTGGTAGAAGGTTATGAGCCTTGGATGGTTCAATTTTATCTAAATTGTTATAATCCAGCAATGAACCACAGAAAGCTCAAATAAAAATTATCAATTCAGGGGTAAAACATAATTAACATGCTCACCAATTGTTATATTTTTCTCCTAGTGTAAAATTTTAATTTACTTCTACTTTCCCAAACAAAGCAATACAATTATTATTTCTCTTGGATTATGTCCAAGAATATACATTTTCCATATTGTCCTAGTAAAGTTAAGAGAACTTCTGAGTTCACATACTTATTTCTTTCTAGGTGAAGGACCACTGGCTCTCCATTCACGTGAAATTCATATTTCATTTTGTCTTCATACTCGGTCTGAAATGCAAAGAGTTCAGGGTTCATTTGTTTGTTTTTAAACAAAAGAGGCAAATAAATTGTGTACCCTCTTAACAACTCTACTCCTGTGCCAAATGGAGAGCTATAGTCAAATTATTTATTAGATTTATAGTATTTCCTCTGTTGTTTGAAGGGTGCTATAAAATCTTAAATTAAATTAAACTTTGCTGCATAAGTTCAAGGAATTCATATTGCATTGTATCTTCATACCTGGCCTGAAATGTAAAAAGTTCTTTTTTTGTTGTTTTTGAACAAAATGAGTATCCTCTTATCAACTCTAAACCTGTGTCAAATAGAGAGCTATAGATAAATCTGTTTATTAGATTTAAATCTAATAAATATATTTATTTTATAGATTTAAATCTAATAAAATAAATAGATCTACATATAAATCTATTTATTAGATTTAGAGTATTTTATCAGTTCAAAGGGCACTACAAAATCTTAAATTAAGTTAAACTTTCCTGCATAAATTCAAAATCTCATTCTCTGACTGAAGTTTTTGGTGAATGAAGTTGGGCTGGGACAGAGACTGACTCAAAAGTCATCCAGTGATGGCCTCGAATCTGGTTGTTAGTCCTAACCTTGAGGTGTAACCACTACAGCATTTTCACCTAGAAACACAACTTTAATTTTTCAAAATGATGCATTCTGGGAAGCTAGAAATTAGAATTTTGTATCTCATGGTTCACAATTGTTACAGTTGTGACCCGAGAACATTAAAAGGAAGGAAGAAGAAATTCTACAGTCACCTATAAAATATATGTTAGATACTAGTAACCAGATCCACACATGTAGAGTTTAAACTAACTACTTAATTGTATTCTGCCTATCTCCCTAGACTGCTTTCCTTCTCTTCAGAACAGATAAATAAAATTTAAGGGAACTTCCTTGAAGGGAGGTGTTGAGGATGTTGGTCCTGGTTCTGTTGCAGCTGTGAAATAACTCAAGGCTAATTCCCTACTTGATCCCTCTTCCCTATAAGGCTGGGTGCAACCTATTAATATTAGGAAATTCTATTTTCCGTCGCCAGGAGTCTCCTCAATTTTGTGTGAATTGGGTGGCAATATAAATTTGTTAAATGAATGAATGTGAGTGAATGAAGCACGTAAATTGCAATGGAAAAAAAATCCAGATAATCATTAGATGGCAGCAAAGGATAACCAAAAATTATTTTGGCTGGCAAGAAATAATTTACTAAGTTCTTTTTCTTACCTCTGGCTCAGCTTTCTGAAATCCTCCTTTGGGCAATGAAGGCACTTTCTGTGGATACACTAGTTCATAATCATTAACATTCCCGGATTCCAGGATTATAGAGCTCCCTTCATAAGGGGAAAAAAGAAGAGAGCTTTGGTTTACTTTGGAGTGTTTTTCTTCCATTCTCATATCCACAGCTCCATTTATTATGCAGCTATCAGTGAAGAATGGAATCTTTTTTTCTAGTGGAACACATCAGAGAAATCCAGATTTTCTCTGGGTATGCAATTTGCTGAATGGTTTTTGAGAGCTAGGAGACTATCTAGAGAAGTTGTTCAGACAGCTGGAAAAGAAAGATTTTGGAGATTGAATAATCTGGTAAATAAATAAATCTCAATGAATTTTACTGAGTGATAAGGATAACAAGAGAACCTGTAAATCACAACTGTTTGATTCACACAATTCAGTAAACCATACTGCATTATGGTTTAGCAAATTATTTGGTCAAAAAGCTTCTTATTAGGAATTCCTTCCAGTTGAATTGCTATTTTACTGCCATCCTAATGGGTTGGTTGACTTTCCTTTCTTTCACTTTCAAAAATACAGTGGTACCTCAGTTCTCGACCACAATCCGTTCCAGAAGTGTGGTTGAGAACCGATTTGGTTGAGAACCGAATTAATTTATCCCATAGGAAATAATGGAAATGGATTTAATTGGTTCCCAGTCCATTGACTTGCTGGGAACCAATTAAATCTACAGTATTTCCTCTATTTCCTATGGGATAAGGATCTGAGGGGATGGGGTGAGAGGGAATGGGAGTCGGAATCCCAACACACCCCTCCTGGCCACCCTCTTAACAGCCTCCCAGTCTCTACCTTGTAACTGCTCCAAGCTGCAGGAAGGGTAGGGCTGGCTGCAATACCGGCAGTTTTGGGGGGCTCCTTTCCTCAGCGGTTCAGTTCGGTACCTCCAGGCAGCTGCACCAACTTTTTCCTTCCCGGCAGCGACGGCTCCGGCGGCTTACCTTCATCACATGATGTTCCTGACGCTGCTCCTCCTCGTAGGGAAGCCGCTGGAGCCGCCGCCGCCGGGAAGGAAAAAGTTGGTGCAGCTGCCTGGAGGTACCAAACTGAACCGCTGAGGAAAGGAGCCCCCCGAAGCTGCCGGTATTGCAGCCAGCCCTACCCTTCCTGTAGCTTGGAGCAGTTACAAGGTAGAGACTGGGAGGTTGTTAAGAGGGCAGCCAGGAGGGGTGTGTCGGGATTCCGACTCCCATTCCCTCTCACCTCGTCCCCTCAGATCTTACATTTCGGATAGTAAACAAAATTTTCTGTTCAGTATCCGAATTTTTGTTTGGATACCGAAGCAAATTTTTGCAGAAAATTTTGTTTGAAATCCGAAATGTATGAAAACCGAGGCGTTTGAGAACCGAGGTACCACTGTAGTCCATAGCATCATAATTATCACTGGGAGACCTAACGTGTGCATAATTGAATTTAGTGATTTCAGAATTAAACCAAAGTTGAAGAATTTAGGATTTGTTACTATGTATACATTCAATGGTCACCTGCTATTTGCTCTTTATGATGCTTTGTATGTATAACACTTGTATAACACTTACAGTATTCCCGGATGTAGGCTAACAATTCATTCCAACAAAATGAATTTCAATGTGGAGACAAGCAAAATTTTATATTAAAACCTATGAAGAATAGTTGCAGGATTTGGGTTTGAATTCTTGTAGTCTGAAGAAAAGAAGAATTGGGGTGACATGACAGCAGTATCCTAGAACCTCATGGGCTGCCACAAAGAAGTCAAATTATTCTCCAAAGCACCAGAGGGCAAGACAAGAAACAATGGTTGGAATCATAGAAGATTGACGGCAGAAAAAGACCTCATGGTCCATCTAATCTGCCCTTATACTATTTCTTATATTTTATCTAGGATGGATCTATGTTTATCGTAGGCATGTTTAAATTCAATTACTGTGGATTTAACAACCATGTCTGCTGGAAGTTTGAAATATTAAGGAGAAACTTTAATATTAAGGACAATTAACCACTGGAACAGCTTGCTTTTAGAAATTATGGGGAATCTAGTACTGGATACTTTTAAGAGGGAGAGGGATTGGGGGATGGAGATGGAGACTGAATTATAAGCATAGCTAGCATTTGGCTCTGGAAACTTGTCTTCTGAGATTGATGGGCATCTTCCAAAGCAAGCCCCAGGCAGAAAAATAAATCTTCCTCTGACCTATCTATGTACCTATCCATCTGTACCTGATGATGCCAGAAAGATGGGAGGAGTTCGACTCCACTTACTAGCAAGCAAGGTTATTATTCCTATTTTGCTTAGAGCACAGAAAAGCAGCAATTTCCCTTCCATCTCCCTTTCTTCTTTACTATACTGTTCTTCATAAATTATTATTCTATTTTTTAAAGTTATTAAAGTTTGTTAAAAAAAATCAAAACCAGAAGCACCCACAGATGATTCAGCTGGATTCATAAACTTATTTATAAACATAGTTATAGTAACAAACTTTATTAACTTTCATACAATACCACAAGTAGAATTCTTCTTCAATAGGTTACAGGCAGCAGAGAACAGTTAGTTTCATTTCAGCAGAGTTCAGAGTGGAAGAGCACAGAGTGGAGACTGGAACCACACCCAGCCTTAAGCTTAAGTTTCAATTTCAATTTTGTGCACAAACTCAGAAGTGTTCAAGCTCCAATTAGCTAACTTAGTTGTTGTGCCTATTCATTGGCTAACTTTTTTTACCATTGACTCTCCCTTGCCCTTCTGGTAAGGACATCTCCATCATTCCAACAACCCAAGGCTATCCCAGTGAGCTTTGTAATAATATGTGGGAATGACTTGGGAGACAGGAAGAGCCACAGTAGGGACTCTCCCTAGTTTTCTGCAAAGTCAAAGGAAAAGAGGGAAGAAACAATAAGATAATTTAAAATCTAATTTTAGAAAAAAAATAGTATCATATTACCTTGAGAGCAATTTCAATATTCTCTCTAATAACAATAGCACCAGCTTTTGTTTGGCTTAATATTATGTTATCTTAATTACAGAATGCCTAATTGATCAATTGGAAAAAAAGAGTAAAGCTGAAAACATTTTATTTTTCTTTAACACATTGCTTCCTAGAATTTTCTTGCCACTTGCTTTCCAATAATTTGAGTAAAAAATGGATTAGAAAACTGAAAAGGATGGAGAACTCTGCCTCTCCATCCTTTTCAGTTTTCTAATCCATTTTTACTCAAATTATTGGAAAGCCTTCTCTCCAAATTTAACATGGTTTTTTTTCCTGAGGATATTAGGACTTTTCTTTCTCAGAATCTATTTTTGTCTTGACAAAGTTTAAGCAATTTTTAAAAAAAATCTATGTAACTTTGTGAGGTTTGAGAACAATTACTCTTTTGCTAATTGGAACAAATTTTGGTTAGGCATCAAAAGAAATCCCATAGAACTTTGTTGAGTGCCATAGACTTTTAACAGTAAGAATCTGAACAAGGAAACCAAAGAAAACATCTTACCTTGATATGGAAAAACTGCTAAGTATATAGTTACCAAGAGAGCTTGGATCATTTTGGAGCCTGGATGGGTTGGTGGATAGAGAATCTCTTTCTGCTTCCAATCTGAGCTCTTCGCCTGTTGACTGTGAGAAGCAAGTAGTGAGTCCTTCAGCTCCAATTCATGCCCTTATATGTGAAGCTGTTTGCTAAAGGATTTGCACAAAATCTAAGTTGTAACTATATTATTGGAGGGCAGTTGTCCAACTGGCTTAGTGCTTGTCACTCCATCAATGACATCCGGAAAGCTTCTTTGAAGGCATCCCTCAAAGCAAAAGTCAAAAGGAGATGATTAAATGCTCACAGTGATGCTCTGCCTGGCTCACATGTTATACAACTCAATTTGGGGGCTTTTGGACATGGGGTCTTAAATGCCAGGAGTTGGTATAGGAAAATATTTCCCTTTCAGTCATCTTAAAAATGAGTTACTCAATTAGCTTTCTTTCTTTAGCATTATAAAGTGGTATTAACATTTCACATGATTGTAATTCTAGTCCAACCTCCTGCCCATGGCAGGAGAGCCTACATCATTCCAGACAAATGACTGCCCAGTCTCCTCTTGAAAAGCTCCAGTGATGGCGCACTCACAACTTCCAGAGGCAAATTAATTAATTAATTGTTCTTACTAGCATGAAATTTCTCCTTAATACTAGGTTGAATGTCTCTAAATTCTCCCTTCTCATTCCTTTTAACTAATACTGCCATTTCCTTTGCAATTGTCCATCGTATATTTAACATCCTATTAATATCCTCCTGCACTTTTTTCCAAAATAATAATAATAAGATTTATTAGATTTGTATGCTGCCCCTCTCCGGAGACTCGGAGCGGCTCACAACAAAAACAACAATGTCCTATTGCTCTCCTATATCTCCTATACCTTTCTTCTATTCCTATATCTCTTCTATTCTTTCATTGATATGTTCTATTAGTATATCTTCTTTTCTATTCTTTCTTAGATATATTTTACTATGAGTATCTCCTCTATAACCTTCATCATGTATTTTACTATGTGTATATGTATATGTATACCCACTAAAACCCTCAATGTGTATTGGACAAAATAAAAATAAAATAAAAAAATTGCTCTATCCAGTGAATGGCTACCAAATTTTTACTACCACACTGTGGGCGTGGCTTATGCAGGACACCCTGCATTTTCTTTCAACATCTTTCAGTGCAAATTGAGTGCTTTGGGGTGGAGCTCCATTTTCGCTACCCCACTGTGTTCCCTCCATCCGGGCAGCAGCCCACCCCTTATCACTTTATCACTTTATCATCAAAGAAAGCAATAATATTTGTCTGGTGTGATCTGGCATGATGATAGAGGAGGTTATAGTTGCAGTAATGTTGGCAGTGAGCATGAAATTCAACATAATAGAACCTTGGTGGTGAAGTGGTTAGAGTGCAATACTGGAAGATATTTCTGCTGATCACTGACTGCGAGCAGTTTGGCAAATCGAATTTCAGTGGGCTTAAGGCTGACTCAGCCTTCCATCCTTCCAAGGTCGGTAAAATGAGGACCCAGATTGTTCGGGAAAATATGCTTACTCTCTGTAAACCGCTTAGAGAGGGCTGTAAAGCACTGTGAAGCAGTATATAAGTGTAGATGCTATTGCTATAATCCAGGCACAAGTCATTAAACAAAACTATTGTGTTCAAAGCATGTACTGTAACTTGTTAGAAACATAGAAGACTGACGGCAGAAAAAGACCTCATGGTCCATCTAGTCTGCCCTTATACCATTTCCTGTATTTTATCTTACAATGGATATATGTTTATCCCAGGCATGTTTAAATTCAGTTAATTTAAGTTCAGTTTAAATTCAGTTAATTTAAATTCAGTTAATTTAAATTCAATTCATGGTCCATCTAGTCTGCCCTTATACCATTTCCTGTATTTTATCTTACAATGGATATATGTTTATCCCAGGCATGTTTAAATTCAGTTACTGTGGATTTACTAATCACGTCTGATGGAAGTTTGTTCCAAGGATCTACTACTCTTTCAGTGAAATAATATTTTCTCACATTGCTTTTGATCTTTCCCCCAACTAACTTCATATTGTGTACCCTTGTTCTTGTTGCTCGTATCTTTATGATTTATATTAACATGGATTGTTTCATGATTGCTTATTTGAGCCTTATCATGATAATTAAGTGTTGTACGTCATGATTCTTGACAAATGTACCTTTTCTTTCATGTACACTGAGAGCATATGCACCAAAGACAAATTCCTTGTGTGTCCAATCACACTTGGCTAATAAATAATTCTATTCTATTTCATTCCATTCTATTCAACTCTATTCTACTCTAAAACTCACATTCCCCTGTTTTTTAGACCAGCAAATCTCTAACCACTATACCAAACTAGTTATTTCTTACTCCATTTGTTATTCATTGTGCTCTACCACTTCTAACCTTGGCCTTGACTGCCACTCATTCTATGGGTTACATAAACCATTATATGACTCTACATTCTTGGAAAGTAAAATAATAAAAACAAACAGAGACTTTAGAAGAAATAAAAAAACAGATTAGGGGAAAAAAGGTTGCTTCTTAAATTCATTTTGGCATTAATCTCCTTTTAATCTCCTTTTAATCTACTTTTATCTAATTCTTAGAATCAGATGCTGGCAAGAGACCAAACAAAACAACTGTGAAACCATTATTGTTTAACCTTTTGGCAATCACTTATTTTCATTATTATTATTAAGGCTATTCTTTAGGATGAAGATTTTGCTACTGTAAAGCTATTGTATACAGCTCTGATATTATTGTGTGTGTGTGTGTGTGTTTTAGCAGCTACTTTTTATGAATATTGTGGGGTCCTTGGAGCTTAACTATTTGTTTGCAGACATTTCAATACCAAACTAGATAACATCATCAGTGTTGGAAGGGACAGAGTTTGCTATCTATTAATATACAAAGGGTTTTCCCTACAAAGGTGTCAAGCCATTGTTCGAGTTTATTTATTTTATTTATTTATTTGTCAATCAAGTACTGTATAGGATAGTAGTTTATATAAACATAACATAGAAATTAATGATTAAAAAAGGCAATAGGGCAATAGGACAGGGATGGTAGGCACAATGGTGTGCTTATGCACGCCCCTTACAGACCTCTTAGAAAAGAGGAGACGTGTATTGTAGACAATCTAAGGTTGAAGATTTTGGGGTTTGGGGAAAGAAACAACAGTCAGGTAGTGCATTCCAGGTGTTTATCACTCTATTGCTGAAGTCTAGTTTGGAGAGGTTTATATTTACTTTGAATCTGTTACATTCTCATGTGTTGTTGCGGTTGAAGGTGAAGTAGCCATTAACAGGAAGGACATTTTGGTATATGATTCTGTGAACTATAGTTACATCAGTTTGTAGACGACGAAGTTGTAAACTTTGTTGGAATTATAAACTTTGTTGGAGTTGGAGACTACATGGTAGAATGTAGAATGTATTAGTACAGTGAGAATTTAGGAGGGGCAGTTGTATGAGAAGGAAGAATACTAGACACAACAAATTCCTTCTCAATACTCAAGGTCATCCTTTGTTCAGCACCTGCCCGGAAGTCAATGGGAGGATCGTGAATGTTGGCAGAACCAGAGTGATACATGTGATGAACTTGTGGGAGTGGGGACAGAGGATGAACTTTAAACTGGGTGGAGAAACCTAGGGGACTTTAGATTCTGGTTTCTCCAGTTCGTGCTAACACGGCTCTATTAATAAATTGGAACTTAGAGGAAGGCCAATCCTTGGAATCCGATTTATTTCTCGGATGCTATTTGGAATGCTGCCAAAGGGTTGATGAAAGTTTTCTTGGTGGGTCCTTGATTAGGGTCTTGTTTCCTATTAGCTTGTTTGTCTGAGTTGGCAATGTATTGATTGGGATATTGTTTACTTCTTGACTGTTGGTCTACTCACTGCAGGGTGGTGCAGTAGGTAGAGTGCTGTACTGCAGGCCACTGAAGCTGACTGTCGATCTGAAGGTCAGCGATTCAAATCTCATCACCGGCTCAAGGTTGACTCAGCCTTCCATCCTTCCGAGGTGGGTCAAATGAGGACCCGGATCATGGGGGCAATATGCTGGCTCTGTTAAAAAGTGCTATTGCTAACATGTTGTAAGCCGCCCTGAGTCTAAGGAGAAGGGCGACATAAAAATGAATGAATGAATAAATAAATAAATAAATAAATAAAGTCATTTCTGAACTTTGTAGTTATTTTACCCCCTTGTTTTAAAAAAGTAAACAATCCTCATATACTGCAATGTCTCAAAAGATAACGTCAAAAGCAGATGAGGATTTCATCAAGTTCTGATCAGTTCTGGAGCACCGGTAGTGTTGTGGTTCAGCCTGAGGCTGCTCAGGGACCGGCTGTGTCTCTGCTGGCTCCATGCCCGGAGGAGGATGACAGCAAAGAGGAGGGGGCTGAACAGTCGGACGGGGGAGAGGAAAGTCAGGAATGGGATGAAGGAGAACAGCATGAGAGCCCCGGGGGGGGGGGGGGGGGCTCTCCCCAGCCAGTAGCTTAGAGTCATTAAGTGATGAAGCACAAGCCATCATTGACATGCGCAGGAGACGTTCAGATCACAGAAAGGAGCAATTAAAGAGGTATTATCAGCACTGAATTAGGAACAGCTGGGCTTGGGTGTGGTCCTCCTTAGCAGGGTTTAAAAGGCAGGCAAGCCCTTGAAGCCATGCGGAGTGTTATCAGTTTGGAGTTGCGTTATCCTGTCTTGTTTCTTGGCGTCTCTGTTCCTGGCTTGTGGCCCAGCAGCTTGGGAAGACCCGTGGGAGGTGTAGGTCTGCTATCTACAGCCTCGGCTTGGCAGCAAGAATTCTGTATTGCTGCATGGACTTTTGCCTTCGTGGATATATCTGAAGATACAGCATTTTCCTGTTTGTAAGGACATTTTCTGTTACCTGTGTTTTTCTTGAATTTTATAAAACTGCCTTTGCCTTTTACCAGTGTGTCTGGGTTCTCTTTTTGGGTTGGTATTGACTTCTGGAGTGACCCAGACAGAACAGGTAGTGGAAATTTTAAGTAGTTTGGAGAACCAGTAAATACCACCTCTGATTGGCCCTGCCCCTCAAGTCCCAGCTGATTCGGAGGAAATGGGGATTTTGCAGTACTCTTCCCCTGCCGCACCTACCAAGCCATGCCCACCAAGCAATACCACACCCACCAAGCCACGCCCACAGAACTGGTAGTAAATTCTTTTGAAACCCACCACTGGTCAGAAGAAGAGAACATCCCTTTCCTCTTTTGCCTCGTGAATCACCTTGTCTCTATAGCCTTACCTGGCACTGCCTGTTTTTACCCATCCAAAACATTCACATGCCTTGTGATGACATTTCACTGGGCTTCCTCTTTTTGGAATTACCTATCAAATCTCCATTCTGTTTGTCTTAATGATCTTTTAATCTAATTAATAGCTTTTGAAGAATTAAGAGTTCCAGTAAAATGGTCGTAATCCTTGAAAACAAGAACAAAATCTAGCACAGTAAATCACATCCGTGTCAAGAAAGTATAAGGATAAACACACACTCTGACATTTAGACTTTCTCAAGGCTGGGATTAGGAAATAATGCAGCAAATAGAAAACATACTGTATAGGTCAGTGATGGCAAACCTTTTTTTCCTCGGGTGCCGAAAGAGCAAGCGTGCGTGTTTTCGCGCGTGTGCGAGTGCTCATACCCATAATTCAATGCCTGGAGAGGGCAAAAACAGTTTCATCTGCCCCTCTGGAGGTCAGAAATGGCCTGTTTCCCAACTTCTGGAAGGACCAGTAGGCTCCTGTTTCGCCCTCCCCAGGCTCCAAAGCTTCCCTGGAGCTGGGGTGGAGGATAAAAAAGGCCCCCCACCTTCCCCCGGAGAATCTCTGGAAGCCGAAAATGCCCTCCCAGAGCCTCTGTGTGAGCCAAAAAATCATCTAGCCAGCACACACATACACATTGGAGCTGAGCTAGTGCAATGGCTCACGTGCCAGCAGATATGGCTCTGCGTGCCACCTGTGGCAACCATACCATAAGTTCACCATCACTGGTATAGATGGTCTTCAACTTTTGATCGCAGTTAAGACCAAAATTTATATTGCTAATTGAGATATTTGTTAATTTTACACCATTTTTTGACCTTTCTGGCCACAATTATAAGGTGGATCATTGCCGTTGTTAAGTTAGTAAAGAGGTTGTTGTCAGGGTTCCAAATAGCATCCTAAATTAAATCAGAGTCCAAGACACAAAGTTTCAATTTATTAACAAAGCTATGAAAAACCTGAATTTAAAGCTACAAAGGATTCTCCACCAAGTTTAAAGTTCATTCCCTTGATCCCACACCCATGAGTTCACCACGTTGACCATTGATCGTCTTTTGCCAATGTGTCCGTTACTCCCATCAGCTTCCGGGCAGGTACTAAGCAAAGGATGACCTTGAGAATCTAGAAGGAATTTGTTACGGCTATATTTCCACATCCCTCATGCAACAGCCCCTCCCAAATTTCCACAGCAAGAATACA
Organism: Erythrolamprus reginae; assembly: GCF_031021105.1. Lineage (NCBI taxonomy): Eukaryota > Metazoa > Chordata > Lepidosauria > Squamata > Dipsadidae > Erythrolamprus > Erythrolamprus reginae. The sequence goes on along the minus strand of NC_091961.1, from coordinate 7,784,213 downwards.
TTCTAAAGCATAAAGTGTGTCCAAGTCAATGATGGCTTCGGTCTAATCCTGCCTTGAAGCTATCCAGCCTGACAGCTGTCATGACCTCTTCTGGAAATGAATTCCATAAACCAATGACCCTCTGGGTGAAGAAATATTTCCCTTTATTTGTCCTCACTTTCTTACCTATTAGCTTTAGGGAGTCCTAGTATTCTGTGATAGAAACAAGAATTTTCTCTATCCACCTTTTCTATCCCATGCATCATTTTATACACTTCAATCAAGTCACCTCAATGCTGTCTTTCAAGGCTGAAGAGACCAAGGCATGGCAACCTGGTTTCATAAGGGAGGTGCTCCATTTCCTTGATCATTCTTGTTGCCCTTTTTGGCACCTTTTCCAGTTCCATTATATTCTTCTTGAAGTGTGGTGACCAGAACTGTACATAGTACTCCAAATGTGGTCTCACCATCAATTTGTATAGAGGCAAATTTTCTTTTATTGCTATCACTTCATGTCTAGTAAATGTACTCATCTATCAACATGGAACTGGGGTTTTTCTTTCTTGGACTTTGAATGGAAGCACACCTGACATTCACATTTCCCCATTGACTGCTCATCAGAAGGTTGCAGAAAAAGATCACATTATTATTATTATGTCAATACAACACAGCAAACGAGATCACTATGCTGGATTTCGTATTTCATCACCAGTCGGGCGCTTCCCAAGCACCTAGGACTGCGTGATGTAGCGGCGAATTATGTTTACCAATCCCAGTAAAGTGACTTTTTGCAATTGACAGGTGGAGATTTTGTCAATTCCGATGGTTTTCAAATGTCCGCTGAGATCCTTTGGCCCTGCGCCCAGCGTGCCAAGTACCACTGGGACCACTTTCATTGGCTTATGCCAGAGTCGTTGCAGCTCGATTTTTAGATCTTCGTATTTCACTAATTTCTCTAGCTGCTTCTCCTCAATTCTGCTGTCCCCTTGAGAAGCAGCTAGAGAAATTAGTGAAATATGAAGATCTGAAAATTATTATTATTATTATTATTATTATTATTATTATTATTATTATTATTATTATTATATTTGTATGCCGCCCCTCTCCGTAGACTCGTGGCAGGTCACAACAATAATAAAACAATGTATGACAAATCTAATATTTAAAGTAACTAAATCTAATATTTAAAGTAACTAAACTGATCCCGGGGTACTGCAAATTTGAGACAATTGTCGACTGAGTTTTGATCATGTGACCATGAGGATGCTGCAATGGTCATAAGCATGACAAATATTCATATGTCAATGATCTGGTTACTTTGAACAGCCACTAATGGAACTGTCGCAAGAGGAGTAGTACTAGTGCACCCTAATTGTTTCTTCAAAGGAAACTATTTAACAAAGTGAAGAAGCTAAAACCCTTCTTTATATTTTATTGCTATCATCTCCACACTATCTCTCCCCCACCGCCCCGGCATTTGATGGTACCCTACAGTCTTATCTAATTGCTCAGCTCCTGTTCAAAAAATTAACCCTAAACTTTACAGAATCACCAAAAGTCTTTGAAGATTTTAGTGTTCATAATTATGATCTCACAGGTTAGTGTTTTTTCAGATATATATTCAGATTCCAACTTAAAAAACAATAGAAGCGTGTATTTGATTTGAATTGTCACCCTTGAAATCAGCAGGCTTCCTGCTTCCATCTATTGTTTTATCTCACACTTGTATTGTTGCAGTGTGTTCTATAGGGCGTGTTGTGGTTAGCTCTGGCCCAGCTCCTGCCCCAAGGAATGTGCAGGTGGATGTGGGGGAGACATCCACATGCCGTAGGCCTGTTTTGCTCCTGATGGAATCTGCCGATGAAGCCTCCTCTGACCAAGGAAGCATGAGTGACAGGGAAGAGGGGAGTTTGGCAGACAGCCCAGGAGGAGATCAATCATCTGTATCATCCCTGGATTCTGAACAAGAATTAATGACACATCCACGCATGCGTAGAGTGATGCATAGGAGGCAACAACTAAAGGATTATTACAAGAGAAAATGAGGCCACCTGTGGTTGGGTGGGGCTCCAGTAATTAGGGCTGCTGCTATAAATAGGAGCATGTGGGTTTGGCCGTGGTGGAAGAGTATCTGATCGCAGTTCGTCAGGAATCCTGGGTTGCTGGTTTCTGGACTTTGCTTGTTGATTTTTCACGCCTTGGAAAACAAAGCAGAGCAACGTGTGTGTGTGTGTGTGTGTGTGTCTCACTTCGTTGGAAGAAGAAGGGGTGTGAAGTTTCTTCACAGCTGCTATCTAAGTACTTAATGACTGCTTAAGGGAAATTGTACAGACTACCCAGTTGTTTTGGGAAAAGTGTTCTTTGCAATACAAAAAGAGTGCTTATTTTATTTTGAATTTTGGGATAAAGAACATTGTTTTGAATTTTCAAATGTGTGTGTGTCTGAAATTTGTACCCTTGAATTTTCGGGAGGCTCCTACCAGAGAGCCCGGCAGAACAGGTCGTTTCCCTTGAAGAGGGATTCTTGACAAATGTATATTTTATTTTATGTACGCTGAGAGCATATGCACCAAGACAAATTCCTTGTGTGTCCAATCACACTTGGCCAATAAAAATCTATCTATCTATCTATCTATCTATCTATCTATCTATCTATCTATCTATCTATCTATCTATCTATCTATCTATCTATCTATCTATCTAAAGAGTATTCAGAAGTTACAATCGGTCCAGAATGCTATGGGTGGCATATGTAACATCATGTTCCAGGAGCTGCAGAGGCTGCTGATAGGTTTCTGGGTGTTGGTTGTGACTTTTAAAGTCCTTTATGTCATCAGTATCTCCAGGATATATGCAGAATCACCTTTCTCAATGGGATAACAGTTTAATGTTTCCAAATGTAAAATAATGCACTTGGGGAAAAGGAATCCTCAATCTGAGTATTGTATTGGCAGTTCTGTGTTAGCAAAAACTTCAGAAGAGAAGGATTTAGGGGTAGTGATTTCTGACAGCCTCAAAATGGGTGAACAGTGTGGTCAGACAGTTGGGAAAGCAAGTAGAATGCTTGGCTGCATAGATTAGATTAGATTTATTGGATTTATATGCCGCCCCTCTCCGCAAACTCGGGGCGGCTCATAACAATAGTAAAAACAGTACATAGTAACAAATCCAAACCCACCAATCTAATTACAATTTAAGTTAGGAAATTCATAAACAGTCCCAATATATATAAAAAACAGGCATACAGTCAATCAATCAAATGGCAAAACAACATGGGCAAGGGGGAGATGTTTTAGTTCCCCCACACCTGATGGCAGAGGTGGGTTTTAAGGAGTTTACGAAAGGCAGGGAGGGTGGGGGCAATCCTAATCTCAGGGGGGAGCTGGTTCCAGAGGGTTGGAGCCCCCACAGAGAAGGCTCTTCCCTGGGTCCCGCCAGATGACATTGTTTAGTCGATGGGACCCGAAGAAGGCCAACTCTGTGGGACCTAACCGGTCGCTGAGATTCGTGTGGCAGGAGGCGGTCCTGAAGATATTCTGATCCGGTGCCATGAAGGGCTTTATAGGTCATGACCAACACTTTGAATTGTGACCGGAAACTGATCGGCAACCAATGCAGACTGCTGAGTGTTGGAGTAATAGGGGCATACTTAGAGAAGCCCATAATTGCTCTCGCAGCTGCATTCTGCAGGAAGAGGGAGATTGTGATCCCGCTATATAGAGCGCTGGTGAGACCACATTTGGAATACCGTGTTCAGTTCTGGAGACCTCACCTACAAAAAGATATGGATAAAATTGAACGGGTCCAAAGACGGGCTACAAGAATGGTGGAAGGTCTTAAGCATAAAACGTATCAGGAAAGACTTAATGAACTCAATCTGTATAGTCTGGAGGACAGAAGGAAAAGGGGGGACATGATCGAAACATTTAAATATGTTAAAGGGTTAAATAAGGTTCAGGAGGGAAGTGTTTTTAATAGGAAAGTGAACACAAGAACAAAGGGACACAATCTGAAGTTAGTTGGGGGAAAGATCAGAAGCAACGTGAGAAAATATTATTTTACTGAAAGATGCTTGGAACAAACTTCCAGCAGACATGGTTGGTAAATCCACAGTAACTGAATTTAAACATGCCTGGGATAAACATATATCCATCCTAAAATAAATTACAGGAAGTAGTATAAGGGCAAACTAGATGGACTATGAGGTCTTTTTCTGCCGTCAATCTTCTATGTT